>NC_077229.1:218429185-218538296 GCF_027887165.1 Monodelphis domestica | reverse complement strand
GGAGGAGAGGGGAGGGAAGACAGGAGGGAGGATGGAAAAGAAAGGGGAGGGAGAGGGGGAGAGAGGACAGGACAGGACAACAGAAGAGAGGAGGGGAGAGAGAGAGGAGAGGGGAGAGGTGGGAGGCAGAGGAGGGAGGTTATAGGAGGGAGAGGAGAGAGGAGAGGGAGACAGGAGGGGAGGGGAGAATTAAATGGCACAATGAAAAGAGTTCTGGAGTTGGAGCAGAAAGCTCCAAATTCACATCCTGCATCAGACAATCACTTGCTAGCTATGTGACGGGGGATGAGACATCCTTTCTTTTTCTGCCTAAGTTTCCTCATCTTAAAAGGGAGAAGATAATAGTTCCCTCTCCCTCCCCACCAAGGATGGGTGTGTGGCTCAAATTAAATAACATGTGTGCTAACTGCTATTATTTGCCAATGCCATCCCTTGGTGAGGCTCCTCATGCTCTAGGTTCCCATATCTCACAGAGTCAGCTTGGTAGAGTAGAGAGGAGCTTTGACCAAGCCATTGACCCCCCCCCCCCCCTTCTTTCTGGGTCTGAGCTATTAAGTCCAAAATTTAAAGGAGTAAGTTGGACTGGTTGGGGTCCAAGGTTCCTTCCAAGCTTTACATCTGTGATTCAGTGACTTGGGCAGGATTTAAACCCCGTGTATACAAGCTAGCCATTTACTGAGGGTACAAAGCCAAAAACTTTCAGGTAAGTATAAACACTAAAGAATTACTTTTTACTTAACTGTGGGAAAAGTTATTAGTTAGCAAAAGACTATATATACAAAGTTATTCAACCACTTTGCTGGAAGGGAGTCAAAACAAACTAAAGTTTAACTAGAGTTAGAAGATGTCCAGGCTTGGTTCCATGTTAGGAACTGGGTTCCAAAGGCCAGGTTACTCCTTCTCCAACAGGATCAGCCTCTGAGAACTTCCCCGGGCAGATTCTAGGATGTTAGAGTTCTTCATTTAGCCCAGCATTCCTGGCTATTTTTAATGTAACTCCAGGAACTGATGGAGCCCCAGGCTTACAGGCCTTTGCTCCCCAACCCCTCTCCCCTTCCATAAATTAAATTAATGAGGAGTTTTCTAAAAGACTACATTCTCTTAAAGGCTCTGTTATTCTGAAGTTAATAGCTCTGACATGTAGCCAGGCCAAACAGTCACAAACAGCAATAACTCTCGCAACAGCTCCATTGCTTGGCTCCAAATGCCACAGAACCCTACCCTGAACTCTCTTCCCCTTTGACTATCACTTGGCCTCTCCCCCAGACCCCTCCCTCTCTCTATAACTTCACAGAAAACTTGAATGAGGGGGAGGGGGGAGAGGGCCAATAGAGAAGTCCGGAATATGAACTCTGACAAAAGACATTCAGTCATGATGTTATTATGAACTGCCCTTTCTCTTCCCCTGCTTTTCCTTAAAGGAAAGGAGGAAAAAAGCCAAGTGTTAATTTGACTACACCGAAGAAAAAAATCAGCTGACAGAAAGTGATCCTTAAAAAACAATAAATGAAATGCAGATTTCTAAATGATGCTGGCATGCTATCCTAAGACCAGGCCTAAGCATTTTGCGAAGATTGCATCATACTTGTTTATTAAATTTTTTAACAGAGAACTATAAATATATATGCAAATATTTATACAAACACATCACACTTATATATGCACAATGAAGTAATCTAACAAGTTAGATGAACAATTGCTCCAAATCATATTCCCAAATGATTCCTAAATAAATCAATAGATATGGAAATCTGAAAAAAAAAAATGAAGGAACAAATTGATTTCAAATATAGCAAGTAGGTATTAGGCCCAAGTAAATGCCTAATCTTTCAAGCTCTTAAGTTATGCAATAAAAAAAATGTCTAGGCAAAAAAGGTGTATTTAGTAGATGGGATATCCATTTAAAAATTAATAAAAATTAACTACTCAGTCTCTTAAAGGAAGAACTTTCTAAGTGGAATGTATGCCATTTCATTGATCCACAAAACACTGATTACAAAAACCTGACCTAATGTATCAATTCTCTTTATAAATATAGAGAGAGATGTGTCTGACCTGTTAAGTAAGCATGACTTTAATTGGGAAGATAATCATTTTTAGTGGGCTGCAGAGAAAATTTTAAAAGCTTCACTCTGTTGTATATTCCTTAAGCCTGTCAGTCACCAAGCATTCAAAAGTGTTCAAATATAAGCTGCATGACATGAGGTGATACATTTGGGGGTGTATCCCTCCAACAAGAGGAGATTTGGATGCCTTTTGGAATAAAGGATTAGGTTTTGAAAGTCTGATAAAATATACTATTTAGCCAGGCTTCCCTAATTATTCTCTATCAATTTATATATCTATCCATTTATCTAGTTTTGCATGTCTTTATTTAATCATCCATTCATCTATCTATCTATCTATCTATCTATCTATCTATCTATCTATCTATCTATCTATCTATTGATCCATCGATCCATCTATCTATTAATCTATATATCTCAGTTTCTGTGGGATAATAATACTATAATTTCTATCATACTTTATAGAGATTTCAGAATACTTCAATATATGTTGCCTCATTTGATCCTTCTGGTAACTCCATAAAGTAGACTGGACCCACATTATTCATCACTGTTTCGTGAACTATAAAAAAGAAGTACAATGAGGTTGTGATCAGCTTAACCTAACACAGCTCCCTTGGATATACTTCTAGTGCAGTGGTTATTCCACTGCATACTATGCTCTATCAGCTGTGTGCTCTCCCTCCTTGCTACTCTTCCCCTTCCTCTCCCTCATAATGGCCTCTTGAAATATTAAGAATAAGAAGGATGACTGAGCAAAAGAAAAACAATTATCCTATCACATGTCTCTTAATGCAGAATATCAAGCTAGATGTCACGAACCATAGATAAATGAATAAATTTGTTCCAAACTAGAATTACATTCTATATAAATTATTCTCGTATATACCCTACCTTCTCAATGCTTTATTCCAAGGCCTGATGTCACAAATATTGGCCTGGCTTACTCTAGGGAGTTACTCTGACCCTGAGTTTGGAATGTTATTGAATATTATTTCAACTGAAAACATACTTAGCAAAGTACTGTTTGTTCCTTAATCCATTTTGCTATTAGGTGGAAGTGCCCTAACACTCAATGAAAAAAGACTCTGGCAATATGTATTATGAAGAGACTTTTCCCCACTGTTATTCCAAGTGCACACACACTTAAAAATCAAAGTTCAAGTAAAGTACCCAGAGAATGGTGGGGAGGGGGGGAAGAACCTAAAAGAACAACAAAGCTAATTATATTTGGTTGTCCCAATAGCTATTTCTTATTCAATTAAAATGCTATTTAGACTAAGATAATCCTTAACAATCAAAATAACTCTGCAGGCAAACAAAGAAGTCAAAAGTTTAAAAAAAATGAGGCTGAATGAGCAGTACCAAATGCACACTTTATTGCACCACTAATGCTTTCTTTTTGTTTGTTTGCTTTTCGAGTAGGTACTCTAAATTAAATAGTAAGGTCTTTTAAATTGGTTCTGCTTTCACTATAGTGAAGTAGCCAAACCATGGAGTACATAGAATGAACTGGGTTTACTTCCTCGAGCCAATCCACCCAGTCCATATGTGCCTATGAATTAGATAACTGTGAGGAGAGAAAGACAATCTAGCAATATATGAATATCAAAAATAGTTGTCAGGTTTTATGCCAGTCAATGTGGTTCAAAGTGACCTTTCCCCCTCTTTTTCCATCCTTTTTATTTTCCATATGCTGCTGATTTTAAAGACTTCAGGAAGTGATAAAAAGGCCAGAGGATAAGAAGAAAGGTGGTAGAAAGTACAGTAGTCAAAAGTCAAGTTAAAATCAAAAGACTCAATTTGATTTCTAGCTTTGCTACTTACTTTCTCTGAGGCTCTAGGTTCGTCACTTATCCATTTTAGGTCTGGGTTCTCTAAGTTGTAAAATGAAAGACTAGTTAATCTCTAAGGTCTATTCTATCTAGAAAATTCTCTGATTCTAAAATTCTCCAGATGATATGGCCTAGAAGAACAAGGGTGATACATCATGGGATAATGACTGGGAATTCGAGATATGCAGAGATAGAGTAGGAGACCAAGTGGAAATTCTAAAAGGTCTTTTACATACACACACACACACACACACACACACACACACACACACACACACACACACAAACACACACATACACAAACACAAACACAAACACAAAAATTCTACTAAATAAAGTAATAAGTACTAATGATATAATGTCCCCAGTTTGTTGTTTTGGAGTTAACAGGAAAAGGAAGGTTTTCCTGATGAACAATACATTTCTATCCTTCCAGATGTGATGCTCCCCCAGGAAGAAAAAGTGCCAGTTATGCCACTAATTGCCAACCATTTTTTTTAGGAAAAGCATTTTTTTAACCAACACTGAGAAACTTCCATTGGTGTGTTTTTGCAGGTGGGCTTTAAATATAGCTGTGATATGGAAAAATGAACAAATATAGTACTTAATGAGAAAGTTTAACCAATACTTCACCACCAAAAACCTTTTTTTAGGTAAAATAACAGGGAACTTTAATATTAATTAAAAAATTTCTAGATAAGGATCAGGTTTTTAAAATATCACTATATATACATGTATAATCCAGTGGAATTGCTTGTTGGCTCTGGGAGGAGGGAGGGGGGAAAGGGAGGGAAAAGTACATGAATCCTGTAACCATGGGAAAATACTTAAATAAAAATTAAAATAAAAATGTTTTTTAAAATATCACTATAAGATATACAGATATTTTAACTGATGCAAAGGTATTATTTTAAAATTATTACTGTTGTTGTTATTAAACATTTATTGGGCACTCACATTTTGGAAAGTGCTGTCAAAGACGGAGATGAAAATAGAACCCAGGACTCCTGGTTCCCACATGTCATCAATAAATCAATCAAATTTCCTCCATCTTCTTAAATAGCTGTAATGTACTGGCTATTTTCTAATATATGGTTAAAATATTTATATTTGAAGTGCTTTCAACTTATATTCCACATGATTAGCAATCATTAATATTTATATAACTTCATAAGTAGCTATAACTTCAAGGTCATAGCAAATAAACATTTAAACTAAATAAACATTCATAGTCACATGCTATAAAATGTTCTGATATTTAACTGATAATCCTAAACCCATACCTTTTCTCTTCTTCCTCCTCATTGAAAGTACCTTTCTACAGAGATGTCCATTAGAAAAACACACACACCCATATTACCCAGTGTCCTGAAAAAGTTAATGTCATTTCTAAAGATCCTCAATTTAGAAGTTTAAAGCACTAGAGAAATCTGTTTTATTACCTGGTAGCATGAATTTCAAAGTATTAAGGATCATTTATATTTGCAGAGATCATTACAGCTTGCAAAGCACTAGGTCTCACTTGACACTTACAACAAGCCCAAGAGGTAGGCAAATATCATTTCCATTTTACAGGTGAATAAACTGGACCCAAGAGAAAATGTGTCCAAGACCAGACAAATAATATAGAGCAAATCTAAGACTGAAACTTGGCACTTCTGACTTCTGACTCAAATGTCCTTTGCTTTATATTATGCTGATTACATAAAACACTGGCTTAAATAAGAATTATAAATATGTGTATAGTATATATTCATACATATGTATATATAAGTTTTCACATACATATACTGTGTATGTATGTTGTGAACATATATAGTTTTTACGTTTGTATTTGTGTAGAGAGAGAATGGGAGAGGGAGAGAGAGAGAGAGAGAGAGAGAGAGAGAGAGAAAGAGAGAGAGAGAATTCAATAAATGAGTTGTAACAATATGGGTAATACCGAAATTAACAGCAAATGTCTAATAATCCTCTGTGTCTCTAGAGTGTGTCTTTCTCCACATCACCCATTGAGGATCCTATCAACACTTTTAAGCCTTCCTTTCTGAAGAACTTTTTACATTGTGTTGGTTATCAGTGCAGCTTTTGGGCTGTCTGTATGTCATCCCTTGCTCTTGCTGTATGACTAGCTTTCCTTCTTTTCTATTTATTTACTTCCTGAATAATATTCTTTTATAATTTCTTAAGCACAAATCATTACTAATAATCAGTTGCAGCCAGCTTACACTCACTGTAAGGATTCTCTCCTTTGCTGTTTGGATCACACTCAATTTTTATTCTTCATGGATCATAGTTTCCACAATTTGCAGCTATGTCACATCAGGAGACCAGGTTTAAGATGGAATTTTGTGTCAGAAAACAGTTTAGGATTGCCAAAAGTATTGTGCAGTTCTCCGAATTGAATCTATTTTACTCTGTTGCCCCTATTTAATTCTAGGGAAAGAAAAGAAGGGTTTATTAAATATCCACATGTGCCAGGCACTATGCTAAGCACTTTTTACAAATATTCTTTTACTTGATCCTCACAACAACCCAGCAAGATAGAAGTTGTTATCGGCTCCATTTTATATTTGAGGAAAATAGAAGTTAAGTGACTTTACCAGGGTCATATAGCTAGCAAGTATGTGGGAATGAGGTTGCACTTTGATCTTCCTGACTTTAGGTCAAGCACTCAGACCACTGTACCACTAGCTTCCTCTCATTCTGGACCCATATCATTGTTTTCTACAGAAGTCCAATGCAAATGAATGATTCACCAAAGTGCAGGTTATCAAAAATAAGCCATTGAGGCTCAAAGGAAGCTTCTACCAATTTGGAAGAGATTAAATTATGATCCAGCAAAAGACAACCTATTGACCAAGCATCAACATAATTAAGAAAGAAAATGTTCCTTCACCAATACTTTGACAATTTGATGAGTTTTGTTTTTTTTTAAATGTATCAGCTCAAAAAACCAAGAATTTGAAATGACTTTCTATCCTATAAGGTCCTCTTCTGCTTCCACAATGATAATGGAAGATGGGTAGAAAAAATGGCAATGCCTGTGAAAAATCACCAAGTTTTAAATAGTCTCCAATGGAGGTGTGATTTCATCATTGTGAGCTCATCCTCCACAGTGCTTCTAGCAAATGAACCATGCCTATATGACTCTTGTCCACATCTTCCTATAAATCTGTTGTGGGGATCCCTCCAATATTCTGGGAGAATTTCTCAAGTTCTCTTGGCATTTCGTGGATACCAAAGTAATATGTAGGTTGTGTAGTAGTTTACTCTTACTCTAAGTCACTGGCTCAGATTTGGAAGAGGGAAGGAGGTTCTCTAGTCATACATCTCTCTAATGACATCCTTTAGATGATTTCTGAGTAATTCTGCCTTTGTAATGTGTTGCAGCCTGCTCATAACCACCTTGGGCCTTTATAGATAAGCAATAAAAATCAGTTTAACTCTTGTTACTATATATATATATATATATGTATGTATGTATATTTAAGAATAGATAAATAATATAAAAAGAAAACTGCAAAGCTAGAGCACATTCATATGAGGGCAACCAGAATAGTCTTGAGTTTAATTTCCCAGGAAAAATTGTTGAAAGAACTGGGACTGTTTAGCCTGGAAAAAACTCAAGAGGAACAATATACCTCTCTTCAGCAAATGACAAATTGCCATTTGGAAAACGGTTTAGACTGCCCACAAGGCAGAACCAGGAGCAAAGGGTAGAAGTTGAGAAAATGTAAATTTGGACTTGATTTCAAGGGAAAATTTCTTAATGATCAGAGGCAACTAGGAGAAGTGAACAGAGAAACTGAATGGAAGTAAGAAATACTTGAGATCAAATTGATTTTAGCTAATTGTTATTACTAATTGTGTTAACCCTGGGCAAGTCACAGACCCACTGTCTGCCTCAGTTTACCTATCTATAAAATAAGTATAATAGCAGTTCCTACCTTCCAGAGTTAATGCAAGAACAAAATGATATAGTATTTACAAATTACTTTGCAAACCTTAGAGGGCTATACAAATGTTAGCTTTTTATTGGAGCTATCTAAAAAATGAGTTGTCTCAGAAGATAGGAGGTTCCTCTTCTTTAGAAGTCAACAAGAAAAGGCTCAAAGGCCACTTGTTAGGGAGTGGGGCCTCCTTTTTAAGTATGGTGTGGACCAGACAGCTGCTAAGGTCCCTTCAAACACTGAAATTCTGTATATGTATGATATGTATATGTTTAAATAATACATACCTATTCAAAGTCATGGACACTCTACAGAGAGTGAGAAATAGGAGCACAGCTCACAGAAATCACAGTCAGTGAGCTTCTGGTGATTTTGGAGATATGGCAGATAGTATGAAAGGCTATTCCTCAGTAAATGTCATGGAGGTTGCAGAAGGGAAGGAGTACAAGGTAATAGCTTCCACCTGTTTCCTATACATCAGAACAGGCACTTCTGAGGCATGATCCAAAACAACAGTTCTAAACAAAAAGGAGGAATGTACTTCAAAAGAAGCAGAAAGGTCAGTAAAAGAAAATATTCTCTGTATTCTTAATTAGTCAATCAATAAGCCTTTTATTAAACAACTATGAAGCACCAATTGTATAACAGGCACTTGGCCTAAAGCTTTCCATTACATTGTAATTTATAGCTATGTCAAAAGATAATCATATAGGATACAACTATGATAAAGACAATTATGGAAAATTTCAAAGATGATTTCTCATAAAAGATTCTGTTATGACTGCTGATTGTATCTACATGTTGCATTTTTCTTATCTGAAAGTAAAGAATATATAGGCACATAGCCCATTTCATTTCATATGAAGCATATGTATATGTGCATATATAATAAATATACAAATTCAGATAACTGACCTAAGGTCTGAAGTTCTTTCTGTTTCCAGATAAGGACTTAGCTGAGATTCACTTACCAGATCCTCTGACACCAGGTAATCCATTGATACCACTTCAATTATTGCTTCCAATCTCCAAATACTACCTTTTGGTTCAGTAATTTTTCAGTATCTGAATCTTCATGATCCCATCTGGGATTTTCAAGGCAAAGACATTGGAGTAGTTTGCCATTTCCTTCTCCAGATCATTTTACAGATGAGAAAATTGAGGCAATCGGGATTAAGTAGCCTGCCCACAGTCATATAATCACTAAGTGTCTGAGGTTAAATTTGAACTCAAGAAGACAAGTCTTTCTGACACCAGGACTGACATATGATACACTGCACTACCTAGCTGCATTTATTCTATACTGTGCAACTGGAGAAGAAGAATAGGAACGTTAGATATGTGTGTGTATTTATCTTATATATGCAAATATTTTAATATATACATATATTTTAATTTCCTACCTTTCTATTTTCTATGTTTGTGTATTTTTATTCCATATGCATACTAGGTATAATGAAACCTTCCTAACAATGATAGTCATTCAAAAATGGAATGGGCTACCTTATGAGATAGTAGATTCCTACTTGTTGGAGATTCCAAGGCAAAGAATAGAAAGGATCATTTGCAGGGGATATGATGAAGGGAATTCCTAGACCTCAATTTCCTTTGTCAGTTGATCTAAACATTATTTTATCTCTAGATTCAGGAGTTGCATTTCTGAATATTTCTCCTTATATGTCCCGATAGGATTTGTTGCCACACTTTTAAAAAAAAATCTTTTTTGAAGAATAGATTATAATTATGCCCTTGCTACCTCAGTCATTTTAGAATTGCTCCCTATTTTAGAGATACTATCTCATGACATCCCTTCCCATATTTGTCTAGTTTATATATTTCTATCTATATCCTATGTAAATCTTTTACCTAGCATCACAGCACAAAACCAAATTCTAAAAATCGTTCATCAAAATATAGTTAATTTAGATTACTGAATTAAAATTATATCCCTTGAAAGTTAGTTCCAAAACACTTAAGGACTTTCCTTTTCTTGTTTATTCTGGCTACAATGTATTCAAATAGGAAACATAAAACAAGATAACGAA
This sequence comes from Monodelphis domestica, assembly GCF_027887165.1. Taxonomy (NCBI): domain Eukaryota; kingdom Metazoa; phylum Chordata; class Mammalia; order Didelphimorphia; family Didelphidae; genus Monodelphis; species Monodelphis domestica. Next base: position 218,528,400 of record NC_077229.1, on the reverse strand, counting down.
TTCTGACCAACATGTCTACCTAAGGCCACCAAACAAAGCTCCTACAAGGAAGTTTCCAATTATCCAACCCCTTACTACATTCTTCCTAATGAACGGAAATTGCAATCAGTAGATTAACCATGAAGTAAATTCATATAAAAAGTATCATTAAAGCGGATTAAATTGAAACAGATGTAATTAAGGCCTCTGAAAGTAATTTTGACTAATACTTTGTTTACTCATAATATAGATGTAGCAACCACTAACCTTAGGCACTTTCAGATCTGTTTTATATTTTAATTATGATATGTGCTTTTATGTTCCAGTTCAAAATATCCATTATAGGCTTGAGTAGCCAATACTCTATAGCTAATGACATTTAAAATGATTTCAATGTTACTGGCCAAATGCCACAGAGGTACACCAGTGCTTCTAATTTAAAATCTACATACAGAGTATTATCTACACACACAATTCAGGCTTCAGCAAGGGTATTATTAAGAGTATTTTTTTTAATTCAGAAAATGTTGCTATATTTGTTCATCAGATCTGCCCTACCGTGATCACAGAATCAGAAGGAGCTTCAGAGTCCAACTAGTCTAATCCCTTCATTTCACAGATGGTTTTGCTCTGCTTCAGGGAGTTCATTTTCTTTGGTAAAGAAAAAGTTGTCTCCATGATGAAAAGGTTTTTTTGTTTGTTTGCTCTGTTTTTTAATTACAATCCAACTCAAGGTGACCCAACCCTTTTCACTTAACACCTTTACTTTGCACAGACATGTCTGCCTAATTTTCCAGACAAGTCAGAACGCCAAAGAAAATTATTCCTTGACCCTACCAAAGATTCATCTGAAAGATACCAGGGATGTTGGAAAGAACTTTCTTCAAGTGCCTACTTCTTCTCTCAGTCTCAAATTACATCTCCCATACTTACCCCCATCCCCACCTCTCCCCTGCCCCATTAAATTTAATTGTTTCCAGGGTTATGAAATTCAAGTACAAGCTGCTTCATTCTCAATTGGTGGTCATCTTCCAGGTGATACTTTCAAGTTTGAAAGAGCAGGCCAGATTTCAATTATTCAGCGGAGGCAAGAAGTTGCTGATATTCATAGATAATCCAAAAGGCTTTTTTTTAAGCTATGCATTCAATTTCTTACCAAAAAACAATGATTTTAAATTATGAAAAATTGTCTTGTTGATTTTATCTACTGAAGGCACTAAAAAGAGAGAAAGGTATCAAAAAGAGAGGGTCAGAAAGACAGACATACAGAGACAAAGAGACTTCTTGAAGGTACTTTTAGCTGTGGTTCTTTCTGCTTTCTGTCCTGGTCAGGTAAACCTATCAGCCTTCAGTATTCTTAACTTCAAACCATATGTATTACTTTTATCACATGCATTCTCTCCTTCTGGTGCCTTTCGTATTCAAATATTCATTTCAGCCAAAAAGGAAATTCTTCCTTTGCATTCCTTCTCCATCCCAATCCTAACCTTAATCTGATTGTTTAGGGCCTATCACTGGATGTTCCTTCAGCTGACTGGCCCTTACCCTCATAGGAATGTTCTACAAAGGTGTTATGAATTGTGTTAAAAAAAAAAAAAGTAAATCAGGTCTGTAATCTGAAAGGACCACTGGATGCTGCCACAGCTCCCAGAAGACCTATGAAATTCAGCTCTAGAGCCAATGAGGATTGTGTGGTACCTATCTATCTCTTAATCTTGAAAACTGACTGTGTTTCCAGAGACATAACAGGCTAGAGAGGGAATGGAGCAGCTACACAGGAATTATCAACATGCAGAGTTCATAAAATAGAAAAAAAAAATAGAAACTATCAGCTCATATTTAAGGTACTCACCTTGCAATACCCCATGAGTAGTATTGTTCCAGGCCCAAAGGTTATCCTATTTTTGTTCTACAGTCACCCATTCTAGTGGTATTATCCTACAAAAAATAAGATGTGTGTATAGAGACAGATAGATAGATAAATGTATGGATAGATAGATAGATAGATGATAGATAGATAGATAGATAGATGATAGATAGATAGATAGATAGATAGATAGATAGATAGATAGATAGATAGATAGATAATATTTTTGAGTCTCTGATATTTACTTTTAAAAGCAAATGTCCATGAAAATTACTGGGCCACAAACGAGAAAAAAGAAATTGAAATCCACATATAGTTAGAAAAATTTAACTTAGAAAGGACTTACTAATAATAAGAGGTTTCCAACAATAGAGGTGATTATCTGTTAAAGTAGTAACTATATAGTCACTGTAGAGGCTAGACAGCTATCTGATAAAGAAGGTACCAAAAACTTCAGTAGAAAATTGGATAATATGACCTCTGGGTCCCTTCTCCTTTAGAAGAAGGGCAGCTGCTCCTCCAGGTAGAATACTGACTAGATCATTTTCACATCCTACACCCCCTTGGTCTCACTCCCACACTCTGCTCTCCATGATGCAAGGGTATCCATGTTAGCACTGAATATAAATAAACACAAACTCTTGGACATAATAATACTTCAAAGATCAGGCTGTTAATATTTTTCTTAACTACAGTAACAACATCCTGACCAACTATGTTAGCCAGCAAATCTCAAAAAAAAAAAAAGTGATCTGACAGATGCCCAGAGGTGAAGAGAATCACAGTATTAAAATGTAACTTCTAAAACTAAACCACAGCAGGCTCATTTAAAAAGAACAAGAAGCAAGAGGTTTTTTTTTTCTTTTCAAATAGCTAAATCCTTAGTGCCAGGATTAATATTTACATATAAGAGATTCTCCTTTCACCATCTCTGAATTATCACAATCACAAAGGCATTAAAAAAAAATCAGGGTTCTGAGAGAACTTTATAGAACAGCAGCAGCTAGGAATTAATTTTAGTTTTTTAGTGTTTATTTTTAATAGTTTAACTGACTAAAGCAAAAAGACTCAGACTAAGAAGGAGGTTCCCCATTATACCCAGACACTATTCTTTACATGTCTTCTAAGGTACTTCAAGAAAATGAAGAGATTTAATGATTTTCACAAATAAGTATCAATTTTACCCTCTGGGTATGATATCTATTTACTCTATTTAAATTTCAGGGAGAGGCAACTACACTTTCACATATTATATCCTTCTACCTATTTATGACCCTCTTTCACTTGCATGGGTTAGGAAGATACACATTAGCCTGATAGATTGAGTTAGGGTATAATTACGTGGCAGAGAACTGCTTATTTTCATAAAGGCAGCTCCCAAGATTGGTGTAATCCTTAAGGAAGAGATATCAGATTATAATTCAAGCAGCATGCTTGAGGGCCTATTTGTATGTGGAAAATGTTCAAAGGTACACAACGGCCTCTTTTTTTTTTTCAAACTATTAAAAACAAAGAAGTATTAACTCTCTGGTGAAATCTAGGAGGGACATTCCCATGCATTTGCAGGGCATTTCCCTCCATTCCATTTCCATTCCTGGGTCAGGAGTTGCTGGGCACTTCCTTTGCCCATATCTTTTTATCAGATTTTACATGGTACTTTCCACTAGCAGGCTAATCCATTCTTTTAACAATCTACTATGACTCTTCTATATATGAAGTCAAATTCACTGTCCATTTAATTTGGAAGATGACACAAATTTGTTAGGACTACATTACCCATAAACACTCTAACATTTCCTCCAATGCTGAGATTCTATGATAACTTGGGCAAGTTAAGCTGAAGGTGTTACATTAATACAAAAACCAAAGTGTGATGAAAAGCTTCTGTTCTCCATTCTTTGTGCATCTTTTGCTGACCAACAGCAAAGTTCACTGGCAAAGAATGTTTGCCATCTTCCTTCATAGGCTCCTGCAATGTTCCTAGCCTGAGTTATTTGAAAGAGATGAAGTAAGGAGACAGCTAGGTGGCTCAGTGAATTGAGAATCAAGCCTAGAGCCAAGGAGATCCTGGGTTCAAATGTGACCTCAATCACTTCCTAACTGTGTGGCCATGGCTATGTCACTTAATTCCCATACCACTTTTTTTGCCTTGGAACCAAATACACAGCATTGAGTTTAAGATGAAAGGTAAAAGTTTTAAAAAAGAGAGATGGGAGTAGGACAAGGGAGAAATACAGAGAGAGAGAGAGAAAGGGGGGAAAACAGAGGAGGATATAGAATGGGGGAAGGGGACTAAGGTGGTAAAAATAAACTATATATGTACCATTTTGTTATTATGTGACAAAATGAACTCCAGCTTACTCTGAATTTGAATAAAAGTTTCTTTACACATAAAGACTTTACCTCAACTAGTCCAAGCTAATTCCAATTTCTACTCCTTCAGTGTTTGTATACTTCAAGAAATATGAATAAAAGATATATAGTATTCCCCCTTATGCATCCCCTCTCCCACTCCTCACAGAAGTTATTCCAAATCTTTTCTCCTTGAGCAATTCCCACTTCCCCATTTCCCATGCTCTTTCATTTGAGACCCTCACCTCATATTTTATTGAGAAAATTGAGGTCATTTGCTATGAGCTTGTTGTCCCTTTCTCTTCATTTCAGAAATCCTAGACATTATCTCCCATTTTAGGTGTCATTACATCTGGCCAAAGCCAACTCCTCTTCATGTACCCTTGGTCCTCCTGTATTCAAAAGGATATTACTACTTCAATTAAACTCCTCTCTACACACTCCCTTAGTTATGGTTTCTTTCATATTGCTCTCAAATGTGCCCAAGTCTTGGCATCCTTTAAAAAAAAAACCTTCACTAGGCATTATCATCCCCTCAAGTTATCATACAATCTCTCCTATTCTTAGTCAAACTCCAAAAAAAAAAAAAACTATCTACAAGTTCTACCTATCCCCGCTTCCTTTCTTCTCAAGCCTAAAACCTTTGCAAACTCTTCACTTAGCTAAAACTCCTCTTTCCTGTTATCAATGATCTTCCTAATTGCCAACTGTAAAGGTCATCCCTTAATCTTCAACTCCTTGAGCTCTGCTGCATTTGATGATATCCCTTCTTCCTCTAGAAGTTTTCATGACACTACTCTTCTACCTGCCTGATGGCTTCTTCTCAGTTTCTTTTGCTGGCTATTATCCATATTATTGGGATTACCTTAAGGATTTGTTCTAAGGAATCTTCTCTCTATCTACTCTATGTCTTCATGAACTAATCAAGTCCTGTATGTTTATCATCTCCATGCTGAGGACTCAGAGATCCATAGAACCAGCTCCTACTTCTCTCCTGAGCTCCAGTTCTTTATTACTACATAAATGCCTGTTAGACTTTTCAAATTAGATATCCTAGAGATAGCTCAAATTCAATATATCTAAACCAAAACAGTATTCATTCCCTTGAAACCCACCCCTCTACAAATGTTTATTTCTATTAAGTACAACACCTCGCTTAATATTTCTCTAATTCATAACTTTGGTATAATCCTCAACACCTTATTACCAAATCTTGTGCCTTCTATCTCCACAAAATCTTTCATCTGACCCTTTTTCTCTACTTATATAATCAACACCTTAGTTGAGAGGCTTACTGCCTGATCTACTGTAATTGCTTCATAATTGCCTCCCTACTTTAAGCCTCCCCATTTCAATGTAGTCTCTATGCAATTACTAAAGTTGTTACTTAAGCACAGACCTGACAATGCTACTCCCCTATTCAAAAACTTCAATGCTTCCCTATTGCCTCTAGAATAAAATATAAATTCACAACATGGTCTTTCCAGCATATTTTTATCCTTTCTATATTCTATAGTTATATATACATACATACATACACAAACATATACATATAATGTAGTCCATACAAATTGATCTTATCTTTTTTCTTGCTTCTGGCAAACCATCTCTTCTCCATTTTATCCACTTTGCACTAGCCATCTTCCATTCCATGAAGGTATTTCCTCTTTACCTATAGCTCATTGGATTCTTTTTATTTCTTTCAAGATTCAGGTCAAGTACCAACTTCTACATAAAGCCTTTCATACTTCCTCTCAAGTGCTAATGTCCTCCCTCACAATCTAGCTTTTAATGACTCTATTTATCCTGTATATATTTATTCTGAATATATACACAAATATACATGTATGCTGCCTCTCCTAATAGAATGTAATCTCCTTGAGAGGAGAAATTGTTTCATTTTTTTTCTCTCTGTACTCCTAGTACCTAATATAGTCCCTAGAACAAAGAAGGTACTTAATACATGCTGTTTGACTAATTAACTTATACATTATTTGCTCTGAAATGTAGATTTGCTCCTCTCATCCTATTCATTCTCCCAGAGTATTAATTAGCATATTTAGCACCACATGTTCCTTTTCCTCATGATAACATCATAATCCATAAACTACAAAATGCCATTGGTAAGGAGGTCCCAAAAATGTTTCCCAAAATCCATGCAATCCTAGCACACACACACACACACACACACACACACACACACATACACCATTAAAATCTAGCAAAATTGCCAAAGAAAGTTGAGATTTATAAATTAATTGATTATAGGCTTCATAGTCCTTAAACAAAGCTAGACACAAAGAACAGAAAGATCTAGTGCCACAACTCTATATACTTATCTGCAAATGACCTTGACCACAATATTTTTTTTTTAAATCAAGAGCATCTGTCAGTTCTCAGGAGGTGAAAGATTGCTTTACTCTATGAATGTTCATCTTCAGAACTCAGCATTTCTTTCGTGAGGAAAATCTATTCAAGCATCCATTCCTCTATAGGCTATGTACTTTGATTCAGCCAGAGGGCCAACAAATGCTGATATTTCAAGAAACCTAATCTTTTAATGATTGGTATCAGAGAAAGGACTATGACCATGAGAAAGTCATCTTAATCTCAGCCACATCTGAGCCTATAAGCATTGAAGAAAGTCAGTCTTGCCACCAACATAGCATCAACTGACTTAAATCTGTTAGCCCAGGGGTCTTCTGTCCAGAGAAAAGGAATTCCACATTCCATTCCACACTGAGAAGCCATATTCACTGATTTTTCTATCATGTAAAGACACAATCTCTATTCACTGTCCCTTAAAAACATATGGACAAAGGTAGCCTATCAAGGTACAAAACAATTTATTATTGCAAATCCAGATTATTATTCAAGGAAAGCAATAAAAACTATACCACATATAAGGTTGCAAAAATTTAGCAGCTACGGAATACCTAGCAAGACATGACCTGATGGATAGAATTATATACTGAAAGTTCACTATCTTTCATGGAATGACAGGTGATAAATCCCCATACTATAAATATAAACATCAAAATAACTTTAAGGAATGAAATATTAAACTATACAACAACCAGAGCAAACATTGATGCATAAAAAACCCTTAGAAGCAATAATTTGATGTTATGATACAAATAACTCATAATTTCCAAGCTACATGGAAGAAAAAACTTTCAAAATATAGAGAACTAGTGGAAGTCAAAATTGGGTGAAAATAGGATGAGCTCTATATCATCTTTGTCCTCCTATATGCATTTGGAGTTATTCCAAGGATACTTTCAGTGAGAACAGAAAAGCTGCATTTAAAATCCAGGACTTTTATTCAACTATAAAAAAATACTTATTATTAACCACTTTGTGAACAAAGAATGTTCAAAATAAAAGAATAAAAACAGAATAATGATTTGTCCTGGGACTTTCTATCTAAAGACAATTTTTAAAAATATGATGAAACCAATAGAATAGTAATAATAATAATAATAATAATAATAAATTCAATAATACCTGGAGCCTGCATTCACTTTAAAGTCTACAAAGTATAACCATGTCTCTTGCAAGAAAACATCAGTGTAAAACCACAGAGGGATGGGTTATGGAATTGCCCCATATCTACTTTAAGGAGTATCAATCATGGAAGCATTCCTAAACTGAGGATGAGTTTTCACGGGAATTTTAATTATGGTGAAAAGCACTTATAGGTAAAGAATGAGGAGAATAATAGTATGTTTTGCTATTTTATATTCACCAAAAAAAAAAACACAGAAATGGGTCAAGCAAATCATGTGCAATGGATAACAAATTTAGTTGGAGTCCAGTGTTTCCCATTAAGAAGCTAAAGAGAGGAAATTGTTGCAGATAGAGAGGTGAAGGAAAGGAACTCAAGTTGGTGGATACCTTGGATTGAGGATCAGAAGGGTTTAAATATGCACATGATCCTATCACATAAGAATCTGTTGGGACAATTTCCTTAAGGCTTACTCTTTAAAAGATCCTGATAAAAATCCAAGAGCTAAAAGTCCCTGCCTCATAGTTTTCTTTTTTGTTTATTTGTTTGTTTTTGTTTTGGTTTGTTTTGGTTTGGTTTTAAATCCTTACCTTCCATCCTGGAATCAATACTGTGTATTGGGTTCCAAGGCAGAAGAGTGGTAAGGGCTAGGCAATGGGGGTCAAGTGACTTGCCCAGGATCACACAGCTGGGAAGTGTCTGAGGTCAAATTTGAACCTAGGACCTCCTGTCTCTAGGCCTGGCTCTCAATCCACTGCCCCCTCATAGTTTTCATTATGTATGTTTTAATAAAAAAAATTAACCAAGTTGTTAGAGAAGACTCTACTGTTTATTGCTGCAGATACTGTTTCCACCTTGTGTCAATGCATCTGGTGGATGTAGACTATTTTTAGACTTAAAGCTGATCTATCCCAGCTCTGAAAGGCAATAAAGGATGGTCTTATCAAGGAGAAAAGGGCCCTAGGGTGTAGAATAGCTTCACATAATAGCCTGGACATAAACAGTGTCATTCTATTTCCTTCCTGAATAGAACAGTGGCAGCTTTCAATAATTGCACATGGGGGGAAAAGGGGGTTGGGGTGTGCCTTATGGAATTTTACCCCCCAAAAAATTCTCTCACTCTTACTTTATCGCCATTCAGTTAAAATGCTAAATAGGCATGGAAGTGAGCAGTAGGGAGTGAGGGCACATCAAGACAAACTTGGCATGAAAAATCTAGCTCTATTTCATGAGTTTATAAACAGTGACTTCCCCTAGAAACTAAGTAGAGACCAATGGTCTGTTCAAACTTGATGCTCATAGCTACAAGGCTGCCCTTCAGCCTTGGAAACTCAAGAGACAGAACTAGCTTTGTTCTCCAGATTACCCTAGCATATAGATCCATTCCAAAATGAGCAGGATTCTTGTATTCTTAATTAAATGTAAAACTGGGGGAGTCAGAAAGAAAGAAACTGCTAAAGGTTGGGGGTGGGGTGGAATACCACAATTCAGTCCAGCAAAACAAGTGAAAAGAAGCTTTTAGCAAGCATTCACATTAGCATACCAGGGGTGAGTTTTTAAAAAATCATTTTCAGAAATCTGTGAGTTTCCATGGACCTTAAATTTACATAGTCAAGATGTGGGGAGGAACAAGAATAAAGTAGATGATGTTTACTACAAGTCTAAGTCTAAATTGTTGATGATGGACAACAAGATTGTGACCATTCATCTTTGGCACTTAACTTCGTTGCATAAGTTAACACACCCTTTCCCTCTCCAGTCTAGGACTTTCGGGTCTGGTCACTAAGATGGCAAAGTGGCCCTGCAAATCTTTTGTAAAGTTTAGCATTTAGCAAAACAAAATTAACGTTGGTACAATAAAAAATAGACTGGAGAGCGAGCTCCTTGTTCCTTATTGTTTTCTTGCTTAATGCTTTCTTACAGTAAGGAGGCTCTTAACATTGGCACCTGTACTCTTAACTTTCTTTCAAGTAATATAATGTAGTATAGTAATGGATATGGAGTCAGCAGAATCCCAACTGTGCCACTGGTGTGACCAGTACTTAAAAGTACATATTAGGTACTTGTTGACTTGATGACTTTGAGCAAGTCTCTTAATTATTCTAGATACCTGTTTCTTCCACCTGTCAAATGAAGTACCTTAACTAGGTGAACTCAAAGGTTTCTTCTAGCTCTAAATCTCTGGCCCTATAACATTGGGCTCTAAAGTTCGATGATTCTATCTAGTTTGACATTTGCTTTTGAAAGATGAAAAAAACCAAGGCCTAAAAACATTAAGTGCCTTGCTTAAGATCACACAGGCTGATGACACAAATAAGTTAATAAAGTCATGATTAGATTCCCAAGGTCCCTGACCACTAGTCCAGGGTCCTTCCTACTACACCATGGTCACTACAACTGAACTCTGAATCTCCCAAAAATTCAGTAGATAATCTAATTCCAAGGAAAACACTAGTGACATTATTCACAGTTCCCCTAAGACACAGACTACAATCCTATAGTACCATACATGCATTCATTAATGAGATTTGGGGTCACAGAAAATCTAGCTAGTCCTGACACTAGTATTTGGAAGGTGGTTTTGAATTACCATTTTATTGTTTAACCACCAAGTTAATCTGGTGTGGACAAGGACTGGTATTAAATTCACCTCCTTAGTAAGAAAATATTCATATCATGTGCTTTATTAAAAAAACATTTCCCTTGACTATGTGATTCTTAATTCAAAGATATCTAAAAGATTTCATTTCTCATCATTAACCAACTTTTTCTTGGTTGCACCTTCTCATCATGTCAAGTAATCACAGATCGAAATAGAATGGAATAACTCAGCATGCCTGGAAATGCCACTATCTCATTACACATTCCAATTTCAGATTTAAGATGTAACCAACAATAACCTATACTGTATCTAAATATATGTTATAACTTTTCCTGCTGCTGGGCATTGAGCATCAGTGGAGAAAATCATGAAATAGAGCTAGATTTTATTCAATAAAATCTAGCTGAGCTTCTAACACTACCAGAAAATCCCCTTTACTCTACTCTTACTAAATCCTTACCATTCCTCAAAGAGACCGTACCAACCCTCTGCCTCAGATTTTTAGGATCCACTCAAAGTATTCCTTGGCAGATAGAATAGATGACTTAGCTTCCTTCTTTTTAAAACGTTTTGGAACCTCTAAAAGAGCACCCTCATGTCCTTTCTTACATACTTCAAAATTTCTTAGCATCACCAAGTTTCTTATCTGTATCCCTATATTCCAGAGGAAGAGGTACTCCTACAATTTGCTAAAGCTAATCCTTCTTGAATTAAAAGCTATTCTTTCTTGCCTCTTCCAGGATTTTGCTCCAGAATCATCTCGTGCATCCTCTGATTTCTCCCTGCTCAGGACTTCCCAATTCTAAAATAACCTTTCTTGACTCTTTCAACTGAGTCCAGTTACCATCCTAACTATCTCTCATCTTCTCTTCATAGATGATGTTCTTTAAAAAGCTTTCTATTCTTGATGTTTTCTGCTCCACCTAAACTCTCAACTCCTTACAAATCTTATCTAAAATGGTTTTCCATCCACACAATTCTATTAAAATTGTGCCCTACCCTCTACTGCTCTGTTGAGATTAAGATGGAATAGAACTGGCTAACACAAGGGTAGAGGTCAGGTACCTTAAGGAGAATTTTCATGAGGCATTTAAGAACCAGAAAATACTAATGAAGCAGGAAGCAGAGCAAGTAAGCAGGTTTATTCAGCACATACACTTGGTCAGAAATGGTTTGGGTAGGGAACAGGATGCCAGTTGGGATAAGATGTCTTCAGGTAGAAAATGCAGCACCTTGGCTAAACTTTGAAAGGCACATCAACTTAAAATAATGATTTTAAAAGAGTGTTTAGTTTTTAAATTTGCTACATTTGGGGAACACTCTTAGTCTTTCAGATACACACAAAAAATGTTCTTCACCCTTCCCCAGGATAAACTGATCAACTGAAATCCCATCAGATTGAAGAATGATTCAGGTTTTGATAATAATCTACACTTTCTCAATTCAACACCAGTGGCCTCTCCCCTCTGACCAGAAGCCTGGAGGGTGGAGCACTTTTAACTCCTTCCAAAGCCTTCTTTTATAAAGGGCTCACAACCTTCCTAGTAACTTATTTTCTAAGAGCAGCAATGCTAGATTTCAACTTCACAGATACCCTCTGGTGCTCCCCTCTTGCATCCCCTTTTCTATTTCTTTCTATGTTCTGTCTTCTCCCTTTAGAGTGCAAGCTCCCGGAGGGCAAAGAATGTCTCTTTTTCTTGTATGCATTCCCAGCATTTAGCAAAGTGCCAGATACAGAGTATGCATTTAATAAATGTTTATTTAAATGAATCTAAATTGGTAGTAGGACAAATCTACTAAATTATTAAATTACCAGATAGTGAGTTTCCTCTGCCCCTCCCTACCTTGTCCCTAGGGGAGCTTTTCTTTGGCTTGACCTTGCCCTGTTACCAACTGGGATGTGGTTTTCTCTCCAAACAACACTGAGTCAGTATTCTGAAGTCTCCCCTGGTAACTGAATTGCCTTAAACATTTCTCACATAACTAACAATTTTTTTATACAATAAATATTATTACAAAATTGACTTGAAGTTCATTTTGGAGCTGTTTGCCCCAAGTTGCAAAACTGCTAACTATGTCTCTGTTATTACAAAGCTTTTAGACTTGGCTAGAAGTACAAGGAAGTATAAGGACTTTGCAGAATGTCTGTCAACAACACTAACTGAGGGTCCTGTGATGAAGAATACTGTATGAATAATATGAGATATGCTCCTGACCTACAGGTACTTAATAAAATGCGATTCCCTATCAGCGTAGGTCTTAGAAGATTTAAGAAGATCTGCCTAGCAGGGAGAAAACTAGAAGTGGATAACGATATTTATTTTCATCTCACCCTCCTAAATTCAAAGCTGTTCTCAGACACTAACTGTATGACCCCAGGTAAGTCATTTAATCTTATTTACCTCAATTTCCTCATCTGTAAAATGAGCTGAAAATGGAAATGGCAAACCACTCCAGTATCTTTGCCAAGAAAACCCCAAAAAGGGTCATGAACACAATGGAAATGATGGAATAACAATAACAACAATGATATTTAAATGCTGATTATACAGCTAGGATTATACTAACTAGGAGGAAAAGGAAGGTAATCTGAAAAAGACTCCAAGAGAGATGAGAAAGAAAGGTAAGGTTTAAGATACAGATTGGTGGGAACAAAGTTAGATACCTTACATTTTATTATAAATCAGGTTATCATAAACAGAAGTGAAATTGTGAAGATCCCCCCCCCCCATATTTGAAATGTAAGAAAACATAGGAGGTTCTAGTGTAATGCTTTCACTTCTCAAAACCAATGTGAATCTGTATAATGCAAACTGTTTTCATTTTCTTCAGGTAGTAATTAAAAAGGTTAAGGAAAGGTCAAGGAAATCCTTCCTTTAGCTATATCAGATAAAATGCCTTAGGCTGACATCCATCAACTGCTAAAAAATTTACCCAATTCAAATCATTGAGTGGCTGAAATATTTAGACCAAACCTTCTATCAATCAAAAAAGGGAAAACAAAGTTTCAGAGGCCATGACCCTGTTGATTCTTTTTAAATTGTTTTTTCAATTTTGTCTGATTCTTAGTGAGCCCTTTTGGGTTTGTTGCGCAGAGGTACTAGAATGGCTTGTCATTTCCTTCTCCAGTTCATTTTGCAAGTGAGGAAACTGAGGCAACCAAGGTTAAGTGATTTGCCCAGAGTCACACAGTGAGTAAGTGTCTGAGGGCCACCGTACTCAAGTCTTCCTGACTATAGGCCTGGCACTCTATCCACTGTACTACTTAGCCTCTGTGATCCTGTGCTATGTGTCAAAGCCATTCTGATTATTTCTAACTCTGAGCCAGCAAGTGTTACCCTTGAAGAAAAGTGCTTTCCAGGGAGCATCTTTTTTGGTGAGAAGAATTGCAGCAGTTCGTAAGATATTTTAATTTGCCATACTACATTTTATAGACATCTCTGAACAATTAAAACACTGTATTGCAAATTGAAATTGCTCATGCCTAGTTGCAAATTTTATTACCACAAATGTGGTCCCTCAGAAGCACTATTAACTTTAATGGTGACATGTTGCTCCCTGCTTATGAGTCATCTTCAGTAAAGTAATTCAAAGATCATCTCATCAGTGGTAGAAAGGGAATGAACCAAAAAATAAGAGGGAAGACAAGAGCCAAGGGAGAGAGAAATAGAACACAGATTTTAAAGGAAAAGGAGAAAAAAAGGAATTAAAGTAACTAAAACAAATAAAAATAATAAGTTAGGAAGAAAAAAAGTTGAGTTAAGCCTAGTAGGGTTGGAATAAAAAATATTGCATTACAAAGGATCTAAGTATAAATTCAGTGCCTCTGGATAGATTCACAGAGATTAAAAGTATTTCAAGTAAGTGGTAGACCAAAGACCTAAAATGAGATCTTCTGAATCAGAGGGTCAGAGATTTAAAATGGGAAAAGACTCTCATTTTTACAGATGAGATAACTGAGGCCTAGAGTAATTAAGTGGCAGAACAAGAATCTGAACCTCAATCCTCTAAGCTTACAACCAACAATAGCTAAACAGCACTTCTGAGTTTTATTAGTTAAGCAGGAAAATTCTAAAAACTTCTTTGGATCCTTACAATTACGTTACATCCAATGGGGAGATCTATAGAGTCTTTGAACAAGAGTAAAATTTTTATATGAATTATATAAGGCAAAACATGGAGGGGAGAAAAGAAAAGGCTACAATCTAATTCTTATTATTCATTAGTCTTTGAATAAATCCAACATCAGAGTGCAGATCTCTATTATATCCACTATTCAAAGTCATGGTGTCTTAAAGTAAATTTGTCACGTGGAAATGGATATATAGTCATGAAGAATCCTCATACAAATTTATGCAACTGCAACTAATTTTGCTTTTTAATCTTTCTTAGTCTTCATTGTCACAGGCATCAGAGCCTGCACTATGTCCTCAATACCATTCTTTATACTGCATTTTTTTCCTTCCTAAGACTTGCTTAAACAGTTCTTTATTAAGTTCTTCCATTGTAAATTTTAAAAAAAATAGAAAAAAGTTAAGAAAGTTGTGGTCAGAAAGAAAATAGAAGCAAGCCTCCAGCTTCCATGTTAATCATGTTCACCACCATCACTGAACTTTAGATGAATTTTAATTTCATTTCTCATAGGCCTCCAGGGTAAAATCATAGCTGGTGAAATAAAGTCACTCTTTCAGTTAAACAAGGAGTGGGATTTAGAATTAACAGAATGCAAAGAGGACGTGTGGAAATGGAACCAGGAGTTCACAGAAAAATGCCAGTGAAAAGAGAAGCCAAATCTCAAGTTTTCAAGGGGGAGAAGGAGGAGAAACATTCTCTTAGCAACATTCCTATTATTTCCTGCTACCTAACTTCCAGGTCTCTTCTGGAGCTCTGGCTTAAAGCCAAGGCAACTGGGTGGGTAAAGGCAGAATGAACTAGGAGCAGAAAGTTTGCAGAGAAATTGAAAAGAAGCCCTGCCCTAATATTTTAGCCTTCTCATCCCCTCCCACTCTCCTTCTGGGGCCCTGGAGGGTCATATTTTTTCCTTCTGTAGTCCCATGAACCATAAGGTCATCTATAAGCTTGGCACAGCCTCTCAATCCCACAGTGAAAATAGGCCTCTGAAGAAGACAGAAGCCACAGTCAGGAAAGCACCCCTTTGCAGACAGACTTCCAAGGAGAATTAGCCTCTTGAAATCCTCTTTGCAAACACACACACACACACCCCATAAAACAGCTGCTTCTTAATGTCTCAGGGTCTAATTAGTCCCGAGCCCCTGATCCACACAGAACTTCAAGCCAATGATGTCCAACTTACTTTGTTCTTCCCTGCATAAAACAATCCCATAAGTACTCTTGGTCAGAACTAGGTCATAAACTTATCCACCAAGAAGCATTTATTGTCGTTTCAAATGGCTTAGTCTGTTCAAGAGGTTACAATAATAAAGGAAGGCTGAAACCATACTTCCAAACCTTGGCAGGCTGGCATATGCCTGCCAGTCTGGAAAACTGGCTCCTTATTTATCTTCATTTGATTCCCTCATTCTTCAGCCATCTAAGATTGACCTTTCTCTGAGCCCCCTGGACCAAGATATTTTAATGATCCATCATATCAAGCTTAGTATAAAAGTACCAAAGCTTATTTATCATTTATTCCAGCTTCAAATTCACAGTTCCATGTACAATTGTCACCATTTCAAAAAAAGAGTATTAAAATGCTTAACTCCTGCCAAAGTTTATGGGCTAGTTACATCCTGCCACAGAAGGGGAGGGAGATGGGGAGTATGACTAGGAGAAAGAGAGAGAATCACAGAATCTTAGAGCTGGAGAGATATTAACTATTTTCCCCCCTTCAGTTCCATAAAGACTCTGGCAAGAAGCATCCCACCTCCATATATTCCTTCCTCCAGCCTCCCTGCAGAGGAGGATGAGAGGAAGAATGGTATACCTCTACAGGATAATCAAACTGCCTCCCTCACTTTCTCTCCTCCCACACACCTCAAAGTTCCTCTCTCCTTCACCCAGGGACCACAGGGATGGATGCCAAAGCTGTATGTCTCTTCTTTCCTTAGGTGGTGAGTCACTTCAAAGAGTGGTCTGATGGATCCCATGAGTTTTCATCCATTTCAACCAGGCTACTCCCCACAATCTTCTTCCACCCTCGCAGCATACTCCAGCCTCAAAGGAGAACAGCCCAAGGTTATGAGGATCCTGCTCTGAACCCTTTCCCAAAGGGAGAATTTTGTCCCAGTCCCACTCCCAAGAACATACTCGAACCCCTCCCTCAATGAAAGAAGAAATATCCCAAGGCTGCTCCTGAGACCAGACTCTCTAGCATTTATAAATGCCTGTGTCTCAGACTCAGGAATTGGGCCCCCTCTTCCTTCCCTCCCCCTCAATAATTCCATCAGGAACAGGATAGGGGGTGGGGAAGAGAGAACCAAACAGCTGCATCCCACTCCTACCCTATCTGATCAAAGGCTTCAATTTGTTAACTTAACCTAGAAAGCCCCCAAGGTATTATACCAGAGAGTTCCTCCACCCAAACAGAGCCCCTGTGTTGGGCTTTTTTTCCCCCCTTTTCAGTGGGCAGGCAATGTAAAGGGGAAATAAGGACAGATGTGCTCAGAACGGAAATACTGCACAACACTAACTTGGCTCTGAGTAGAGTCAGATTATAGGCCCAACACCTCCAATTCTGTCCAAGTGGAAAAAGAAACTACAGGGTGCAACCTTTCTCCAGCTGTGTGAACTCTGCTGCCCAGGGACTCTGCCAACCAAATAGGATCAGCACAGCCCTGAATTGCTATCCTCAGTCCCCAGCTGCCCTAGATTTTTTTTTATCCCCTTGTTTTTTAGTTATTTTGGTAAACTGATTCCCTCCATGGCCCAGTCTTCATTGTTATTGTAATAGTTGCTACAAGGTCTCATGATTACTTTAAAACTTGTTTTCTTGTGAAAATTTCTTGTGAAATTATTCAGTATTAGCATGAAAATTAAAGAAAAGCCCTCTCCAGGAGCTGAATTATAGCCAAAGTGTTCATATTAATGCTGATGTAAGAGTTCTTTAAGCTGTTTGAGAATTGATAGACCTAAGAGCATTCATTTTAGTCTAAGAACATGCCATGTTTCTGATCTTTTAAAAATAGTGGGAAATTTTTCAATATATCCTTGAGAAAGTACATGATGGGCACACAAGAAGGTTCAGTTAGGAGAAGTCTCAAAATGCATGGTCATTAGAATTTCAGTAACTCAGACTATTTGGCATAAAGGCTATCCTGAATTAAACTATTCATAATGAAAACCCTTATTACTTCAATCAAATCCAGTAGGATGAAAGATAGATATGATAATACTAACAGGGTACCATATTTGACATCTAGGGATGTAGGTTCAAATCACAGACCTGCCACCTAGAACCTGTATGACTTTGACTTTGGCAAGACTTAGTCTCTTGGCCTCATTAATAAAATTCAGGAATTGGGCCAGATGATCTTTAAGAACACTCCCCTATCTAATAATCTTACCTAGATCAAAATTAACAAAAAAGTTATCAGCCTAGTTGAAGTTCTTGGGGAACTACCAAAAGAAATTGGAGGGAATTGTCATTAAAATATCAACTGTAATTAACTAAATGCTAGCTCCAAAGGAGAAACACAGAAAAATTCTATGTTTATACTTATAAGTAGGGAAGACATATTCTAACCATTTTATTTATACCATTCATTTGTTTTAACAAACTCCTTTTGTCAAATGAAGGTAAACTTCTAGAATTCTAAAATTCCAAAGGTAAGAGGTCAATTTAATATGATCCTAGAATCTCTTCTCCCTTTATACTCTCACTCTTCATTCCACTACTGGAGAAAGAAAAATCAAAAGAGTAAAAGACGGGAGAAATTGTGCAATTTGCTTAAATAGAAGATTGGATTTCAGGACTCCTTTGGAATAAGACTCAAGTATTTCCTCTCCCTTTAAATATAGAGGCAAAGTGATATGTGTAATAATTATTCCATATATTAGGTGAGAATTTGACAATCAGACATGCTCAAAAAGGAACAAAATTGAATAAGTTCTTCTTTAGTAGGACTATAGGAATTTAACCACTGTAGAAAGCAGTTAATTTATTGGTATAAACTTATTCTCTTTCCCCAATGACAGAGTTGTCCAAGTTCTCCTAGATCCATTGGTAGCAAGTGAAGTCAACAAGCTTTTAGTAAGAGCCTACTAAGTGAGGCAATCTACTAAGTATGGAGAATATAAAGAAAGAACCATACCCCACAAAAGAGTCATTGATATAAAGAAGCTTGCATTCTAGGTGGATAGAGTGCTAGACATAATCAAGGAGACCTGAATTCAAATCCAGAATCAGATCATTCCTAGCTGTATGACCAGGGACAAGCCATTTAACCTCTGCCTGCCCCAGTTTCCTCTGTAAAATGAAAATAATATCACCTCCCTCTCAGGGTTGTCATAGGAATAAAATGGGATACTATTCACAAAGAGCTATATAAATGCTAATTATTATTACTATTATTATTTCATTCTAATGGGAAAGATAAGATTCAAACAACTATGTACAAAAAAGATATAGGTAGGATGCTAAATGAATAATCCTGGAATGAAGTGATAAGACCCTGCATCATCACGGTGGTAATGACAGATGAACAAAAGGGGTATATACAAGACATGTCACAAAGATAAAATAAACAAGACTTGCTCAGTGATTGGATAATTAGATAATAATTTGATTAAACAGACATGGAAATATATATATATATATATATTTAGTTGTATACAATGAATGGTTCACAGGCTGCAACTAAACAATGATCAGCCTAAGAACTCAAGCACTTCCATTTCAATTAGTTCTTAGAACCACCAGGATGAATTAGTCCCATAAAGGACAAGACCAGTAGAGTACTACAGATGCTCTATCAGTCAGGGCACAGGGCCAAAAGCTGAGTAATTCTCACCTCCCAACAACAACCTCAAATCATGCTGGGATATGATGCCTGAAATTTCTAACAGGAGTAATAAAAAAAAAAAAAACTGGATTTATAAGTCTCTGGACCTCAGTTTACATAGATAAAAATGAGTATTCCTTCCTAATTTATCATCTCTAAACATTACCCACGAGGCAATGATATCATGATAACTACTCACAAAACTCTATTTAACCTTCTTAAAGCTGGTTTCCAATTCATTTTGAATCTCTGATAAACAATCTATATATAATATGTATGGATCCAAATCTCAGCAATGCTCCAAATGATGAAATAAATCTTAAGGGATATTATTACTATCACCAGCATGCAGAGAAGGGGGGGGGGGGGGAATTGTTTAAAGAAAGACTGGTATTAAAGGAAAGCTACTGAAGCATTCTTCTTGTATACAAGACAGAAATCTTGGATTTTTCCAGTAAACAATATACCACTGAGCACATCTTCCAAGAAGAAAAACAAGGAACACCCACTTTTCAAGAGGTTTATGCTGAAAAAAGCTAAGTATTGCTCTAAGAGGTCACAAGCCCAAACTTAAGCCCCGAAATGCTAATAGGTTCTAGTTAGCTTACCCTCTTGGCTTACACAAGGATAAGAACATATCTAAGCTGCATATCTATCTATCTATCTCTCTATCTGTCTATCTATCTATCTATCCTCCACCCCAAACCCATTTAGTCTGCTTGCATGAGGGGACCTGAAAGAGGGTTTTTAAGTTAAGTTAAATTAAATTAAGGCCCAAGTACCTGCATTTGTGAACATGTTCATCCAAGGTCAAACACTCCAGGCTTTTAGCAATAGATGACTCCATAATGAGGTTTATTAGAAATACAAGGAGAGGAATTTAAGGGGGAAAGCAGGAGTGGGTGAGGCACTGGGTCACTATGAATTACGACTACTACCTAGAGTTGTCAAAAGTCCCAGATCTATATCAAATCAAATGAAGCACCATTTCATTTTGCCCTATATTTACTTATTTCCCCAGTATCTAGGGACATGATGGTTTCATTCTATCACAGTCACATTAAAACTAATAACTACTCTCTACCTGTAATACTTTCTGCCACTCCATTCAGTTAAACCCCATTCTTCCAAATGTGTCAACCTCAATATTGACTCTTGTGAATTAGGGAAAAGCCATCCAAACAAATAAGGATGCCAACATTTTTTTTAATTGATACTGTGAAAGATAAGGGCTTCTTTATGACATGACATGGCTTGTGTTACTAACAGGGGCCAATCTGACACAGAATTCAAAAAAGGTGGACATAAAAACTCTAAGAAAAACAAAATAGAACCCATTCTGGCAATCATTTCTTTCCCTACCTGAGAGGCACTCATCCGTCATTCTGAATGTCTTGTGATCATGCTTCAGCAGCCACCCAGTAAAGTGATATTTGACCAATTCCTATGCAATTAAAAAGAGAAGGGCAGACATGTCACACTATGCAAAACACAGCATCATAAGTATCAAAAAAGCTTTCAACAATCTGAAACAAAACAAATAATCTCAGCAAATACCAAGAGATACAATAGCTATTAGCAGAACCTTTAGGTTGTTTCTCTACTGTATTATACATATTTGATCAATTACTATTTTTTCAGTAGTTGTGATTTCCAAACAGACTTGGGATGTACTGATGACATGAGAATGACATCATCCTTGGACAGGAGGCTCGCAGGAAAAACAATATTCAACAGCAGAAAACAGCAATGCATTTTCCAGACATACACCGGAATGACAGCCATTACACTGTATCAAAATAAAAGCTACGCCTGGCTTCTATTCTTTTGCCTACAAGAACTTTTATTGCAGTTCACATCAAGAGCAAAAAAAAGAAAATGCTTTCCAGTTCTCACAGGAAAAGAAAAAATGATTTTCAAATTATGTATTTTTTGAGAAAATGACTTATTAATACTAAATATGAAACACATGTTTCTCTCAGAAGTTGTTTTCTCTTCCAGTGGGAAAGAGTTCCATGTTTCACAGCTATGCCTTTTCTCAGGAAAAGGCAAATAATTAATATTGCCACAGTTTGTGCCAGATCTATTTATTATACTTTAAATAATGAAGATCCCAAAGGCAAAAATGATCATCTCACTTAGTAGATAGACATGCCAGCTCAGAATTAGTTAGCCTTTGGGGAAATATTTACCTATGAAGATCCACTGAGGCTTAGAAGGGATGAGAGATTTCAAACCACCTGAAGTCATATTTTTTCCAAGGATCACTTTCTTCCCATTTCAACTCTGAAATCACTACATTTCTGAATTATATATCTCTCTAGTGTTTAGACACTTGGATTGCTAATAGGAGAAAAAGGTTTTTTGGGGTTTTTTTCCCCAGTTTGTGTGTGTGTGTGTGTCTAAGTGAGAAAAAGAGAAGACCTTCAAGGGTATATAATGCTTTCTAAGACACAGAAAAGATACTGTTGTCCACTGATATGCCCAAAGGCCCATGTGGATAGAGGACACCACATATTTTAGAGTAAATTCAACCTTTACCCATCATTCCCTCCCTGCTTTTTCCTAATGTATGTCACAGAATTGTCTTGGGGGAAGGTGTGAGATACAATTTCTCAGGAGGTCCTATCCAATTTCCTAGCAATCTGTAACACATGAAAGAGCACTCTGCATTCTGTCACTGTGATACAGTTCTTTCTCACAGATACTACAACTGTCAGCCTCACCCTAAATAAACAAACAGAGTGAGCTAAGCACAGGTCCCCATGCAATTCATTCAGAGGATGTGACTGTAATGGCAATGTCTGGTGATTGCACTCAATTATCCCTTATTGTTAACAAAAGCTATAAGCAGTGGAAATAGCCCCCCTTTCCTACCTGCCTTCTCTCATAACAATCTGTTTGTTACGAACACTGTTTATGCATGTTTTTAAGTAAGGATTTAGGGTCATGATAGCCATCCCAAATCGAGGTAACTAAAAGTAATTCCATTGTTGTTTTTGCATTGTTTTGTTTTTGTTTTTTTAATTATGATTTCTGGAAAACAAATTCCCAGGCAGGAATTTTGTCTGTCTTGGCAGCCTTGGTTGTTTTGTTGGTTTTTTTCCTTGTCTAGACCTCTGGTTATATCTATGCAGGGAGCTCACTCTGTGAAGAAACTCCATCTACCAATACCTATCAGCAAGTATTCTGTCTAGAGTTACATTGCTGCTAAATGCCAGTGACAACATCTGAACATAGGTCTTCTTGACTCTCAGGTCAATATTATATCATATCCATCACTCCATCAGCTTGCCTTTGACCTCTGGGTTAAATCTTGGAATTTTCTAGAAAATATCCCACAAGCCATGTACTGATCAGGAAATTTCCCTTTTTGGGAAATTGGGACCTCTGAGTTTGACATTTTACTGTACTGTACAGGTTTGAACAATTACTATTTTTTCAGTAGTTGTGATTTTGGGGATGTACTGATGACATGAGAATGATATCAAATCCTGAGTTTAATCTCTGGGTCAAAGGCAAATTTGAATCCAGATTATCTTGATTCCAAAACCAGCTTTCTATATAGTATGAAGTACAACTTTAAAGTAGCTAACCATTACTAGTAAGTTAAATGATCGTTTTTAATGAATCCCTTCTCTTAAACAGCACTGTTGATACTTGCTATTTGAAGTCAAGAAGACCTTAGTTCAAGTCTCACCTATGACATATAACATGGATCAAGCAACTTTCAAAGGCTAAAAGTTGCAGATGAGTTTCTAATCTTTATTGGTAGAGTCTTCACACCAAGATTTCCTCTACTGATAAAATCACAAGAAAAAAAGAAAAATAAATAAAGATCAAAATAATGAATATCTATGTAGTTGCATCAATCTTAGTAAAAGCAAAATTCCTGCAGAGTAGGAGTTCAACAAATATCTGATGATCTGAATTTGAAAGTACATTCAGGGGGCAGCTAGGTAGCTCAGTGGATTGAGAGCCAGGCCTAGAGATGAGAGATCCTAAGTTCAAATCTGACCTCAAAAATCTGACCAATACACAGTATTGATTCCAAGATGGAAGGTAAGGGTTTAAAAAAAAAGAAAGAAAGAAAAGAAAGTATATTCAGAGTGGCTAGTGAGGAATCAGGAAATAGACTTTTACCCCCATTCATACCACTAAGTCACTACTTATTTCTTTGTATCAATTCTTTCATCAGTCAAATGGGGGGGAGGGGCAGATCTGTTCCAATTATCTTGCTTTTTTAGAAAGTCATCTTATATAAAGGTAATATATTATTAATTCAAGTTATGTATACATTGATTTTCAGTAAAATCATCTATTGATTTATACTGAGAACAAAATATGTTGGATCCTTTTTTTTTTACTTTTAAATAGAAATGACATCTATTCTTTTAGATATATGCACCTTGTCTCCCTTAAGGAATTTGCAAATACTTAAAATGCACTGGCAAGCTCCTACTTTAAAAGAATAATCTGGATTTATTACTTTATCAACCAAATGTAAAGAGCAATTGATCAGAAGAGTTTCTTGATCAATCTGATGAATTCTCTAAATGGTTTATTGGCTCATATGGTCTGAGTCTTTGAAGTCAAGAAAACATGTCCTTGTTGAAAGTATGGACAGGCCCCTTTGCTGCCTTGTTAAGAGGAGAGAAGTTGGTTCCAGACTGTTTCATAGACTGGGGCTTCCCCCAAAATAACTGACTAGGATTAGGGGAAGGACTGACATGAGTCAAAGAAGCCACACTCTCCAAGGGCAATAAGGTAACAGAACTGCTGCTGATCTCTTGTTTTATTTGATATACAAAGGCAAATCAGAACACTCCTATGTTCTATATGTAGGGAAAGGCTGTGCCTAAGCACAGTTTTAGTAAGCCAAGTCAATAAGCCTATATTAAGTATATACTATGTACCAAGCATTATGCTAAGTGCTAAGAATATAAAGAAATGCAAAAAAAAAGTTACACCTCAAGGGAAAGTAAGGGCTACCTTGGAGCAGAAAGATAAGAGAATTACACATTTACCAAAGCTTTCTGAGCTTAGGTCTGAACCTAGAAATCTAATAATGGACTTCCCAAACCTAAGAAATGCCAGAAGCTGAGGCAATGAGAACATGATTAAAAGAGCCAACTTGCTTGCTTGCCTGTCCAAGACAGGCACTCATGGATAATGTTCCTAAATCTCAGCCTCCTGTGTAAAGTGGGGATTTTGATTTCTTAAGTAGTGTGATCCCTAAATCTAACCATGTCACAAAAGAAGAGGGAATTTTTGGTCAGTACATGCTTTGTGGGCTACTTTCTGGATAATTCCAAAATCCAGAGTCATGGACTCCAGCCTTTTAACCAGAGAATTGGGATTTCCTCAGTAATGTGATCCTGAAATCTAGCTTTCTGACCTGATATGAGAGAACCCTTGGGCAAGGAGTTCCTGAGGATCATCCCATTTGGAGTAAGAAGAGGATTAGTCACATGGTCTCTATGCTGTAGCCAGAGGAACAGTAAGGATTAGTCACATTATTGGCAAGCAAATGATTGGGACCTTGCCACTACCACCACCCACCCACGCACACAGACACACAATACACACAGACATACACACACTTTACAGTGAGTAATTCTGATAGTACAGAGTCAATGGGAAGGGGATTACCCATTTGGCAACCCCAGAGTACATCTGCTTCCCAGGGGAAGTTCAAATCACATTGGTACTTTGAGTCTGAGAGATGGTTTGTTGGGGGAGTTTAGAAATATTCCAAAATATTGATTATTATTCCAAACCCAGTTTTTGCTGGGAAAAAAAATGCAAAGAGTGCTTTATGTGCTTTTGATTTTTGCATGTAGACTATGGGGAGTCCTTTCTGTCTTCGGCATTTTCAAGTAGCATAAAATAGGGGCTATCTTAATGTAATGTGCATTTGTTACCTTGAGCAACAATCTGTGGAAATCTAGACAGGAGCTAAATCTAAGTTATATTTAGAGATTTTGCAAGAGTAAACTCTGCTAGAGGCAACATGCCAAAGAAAGAGATTGGACCTGGTCCATGTAAGCCAAGCAGATTGTGGGGCCCTGGACCACAGTTTATACAAATAATCTTTTTGTAAAGTGAGAGTAGTAAATGTGGAGTCAAAAAACCTGGGTTTGAATCATAATTCTGATGTTTAATAGCAGTTTCACCTTGGGCAACTTGTTTTTCCTCTCATGGCATCAGTTTCCTAATATGTAAAATGACAAAGTGGAGTAGATGATCTCTAAGGTCTTTTCCTGTTCTATATCCTATAAATAATCAATTCTTGGCACTTAATAAGTATTTAACAAATGCCTTATCCATCTTGTATCTAATATTTAATTGACCCATTTTGTGACTTCAGATTTTCATATATGCGATTTTTAAAATTCATTCAACAGTTATGAAACCCCTATTAAGAGGTCAGTGACATGGTGGATATTAAAAACCATTGGTAATGTGATTCCTACCTTCAAAGTTCTAGTCTAGTTGAGTTGTTTTTAAAAGTAGGCACATCTATAGTTTACATCTTACTAATTTAATTTGTCTATGGTTTCCCTTTTCACAAGGAAGGAGGATTTTACTTTAATTTCCAATTTTTATACAAAAAGAGAATCCCAGACTAGCAAAATTCTTACATTACCAGAGATCAAGAAGGTTAAAAGCATGACAGAGTAATGTACCAATAAAAATCCAGGAGACTTTATTGGTTACTGACTGCCATCTTGTATAACCAACCACAAAAATGAAGGGAAGGGTCTCCTCTCATTCCTTTCCCCTATATTCCCTCAAAAGAAAGAAATTATAGTCCAACACAACCTGTCTGACACTCTGCTACTTTTATAAGAGAGTTAGAACTTTGCTACCTTTTAAATTATTCTAACTCTTTTTCATTTTTATCTTATTTCTATTAGTTCCAAAAGGCAGTTTTATAAAAAGATTATTAAAAAGTTATACTGAGTGAATATATGTATATAATATATATATATGTATATATATTAGCAGGCATGCCCAGGCACTCACATATCAATTTGTTATAAACTAGGCTTATGATTATTCAAATTCCAATATGCATATTTAATAACAATAGATTGGAATGAATTTAAATATACAAAATTTAATCTCTAGTTTCTCTTGTAGAGGCAAAGAAATTTAAAAGCTGAGTAGTTATTTAATGAATTTTTCTCTAGTGTATATACTACTACCCTCTATGAGCCTACAGTTTATATTAACAAAGAATCCCCATCAAGTTCCTCAAAGCTAAAGTTCACTCTCAAAGGATCACAACCCAAAATGACAGCTAGAGGAAGGTAAAGTTTTTCTTTGGGCTCAGAAACAAACCCCAGCTTAGGGAAGGGCAAGGCAAGCACATTTTGGGTGGATGTAATCAGAACAGCTTTCTACCTTACTAAGATTGTCAGATAAATTTTAATAATAAAAGATATATTAAATTTTTTATGGTACATTTTAAAATCTTTCCCCATATTATCCCACATGAGCCACAACAGTGTAGCAAGGTAGGTTTTCATGTCAATGTTAAGGATGGAAGAGATCATATAAAGCAAAGTCTTTATCTTATAAACTAAAAAACTTATTCAAGGTCACAAAGAGTTAATACCCAAACACAGATCCTCTCAATATGATATTCTTTTCTTCTTTATTAATAACTATTAGTGTCTCCCCTTCTTACCCTCCTTTTCAACAATAAGAACAACAAAGTAAAAGAAAACCTTCATAATATATATGCATGGTCAAACAAAGTAAATTCACATTTGCAACATCCAAATATATATCACTCATTCTATGTTTTAGTCTATCACCTGTCTATCACTTTATAGGATAGGCTACACACTGCATCTTTGGTCTTCAAGAATCATGTCTGTCAGAATTAAAGCCTTTTAAAGTTGCTGAGCTTTCTAATGTTGTTATATAAATGGTTATTCTGGCTCTGCTTACGTTACTCTGCATCAGTTCATTTAGATCTTCCAAGTTTATTTTGGAACTGTCCATTTCATCATTTTGTATGGGACTGTAATATTCCATTCCATTCCTATGCCATAATTTCTTTAATCACATTAACTCCAATGTTCTTTTTAAAAAAAATTAAAACCCTTACTTTCTGTCTTAGAATCAATACTATGTATTGGTTCATGCCCTCAGTCCTCTGAGCCACCTAACTGCTCCCTCCAGTATTCTTTCGACTCTTCTATGAAACCACTCAGTTATTCCCATTTGATTAATAAGGAAACTGAAAGGTTCAATTTCCCCAAATCACAAAGCAAGTTAGCCTCAAAGTAGGGAGTAAAATCCAGACATCTTGGCACCCAGTTCACTGCTTTTTTGAACTATGAAGCTATTTATATAGAGCTTCTTTTGAAAGTCTCAAATGTCCCAGTTAGAAATGTAAAGACCAGAGCTAAGCAAAAACAAAATGTTTATATGTAAATCTAAAATTCAAAGAAAACATCTTAAACTAATCAGTTCCTCTCAAGTATAAATGGCAAATCAATTTAAAATCCAAGTATTTGGGTAAAGCTACTGCAAGCTACTGGCAGGCCATTCCCAAAAATGAATTTACAAGGAAAAGTAACACCCTTTATAAAAATATATTAAATTCTAATAAGAAATGTCTGAGTATATAGTTGGTTGGCTTTTCCCATGGAATGCTTCTGCCCATGAAGGTGAAATAAGGGGCAGTGCCTCCAAGTTAACTTTTCAGAACTCTACTTTGGCATTGAGCTGTCAAATAATTTCCTCACCCTTTTAAGGACATGGTAGGACCCCATAATCACCCATAAGAAATCACTTGTACTTACATGCATGCTAGCATGGGTGCATATATGTGGTCACACACACACACACACTCTTATCTCTCCATCTTGTTGACCCCAGTTGCTAGTGGTGAGTTCCTCCATTTTAAGGAAGTGCTCAGGTCAATCATGCTGGCCCAATTCATGATTCTCTGATTTTCTCCTCTATATCCAGCATGATTATCACTTTCAAAGATGCTTCCAAATACCTAACTCCCTACTGCAATTGGTGAGTGCCTCTCTTAACTTCCATTTTAAGAAAGTGCTTGTACCAGCTGTTCTCATTCTAAATCCATTTAACCATGAATCCCTGGACTACTGCTTTACCCCTCCAGCCCCACCCTGAACCCCCATTCCTTTTCTACTCCATTGTATGTGTGTTGTCCTCTCCATTAGAATATAAACTTCTTAACAGGACTGCCATTCTTCTTGCTAGTATCTGTGTTTGTGCTTGGTTAGGTAACTGGAATATAGTACATGCTTAAAAATGTTTGTTCTTGTTACTGTGGTCTAAGAGAGTAGCTCATGAACAACATCCATATTCATTTCCAACCTCCCTTCCATTTCTACTTTGTTTCCCACTCTCTCCTCCTTTGCCCCAACCTTAGAAGAAGACACTTTTCTTTCAATACATGACTTCTTTTCTTGGCTCCTCAATTCCATCTCTTCCTATTATCTCTGTGAGTTTGTCTTTTCACTCTCATTTCTCTAATTAAACCTAATTTTCAATCTTTCCACTGACTTCGTAACCTTAGCTTACAAACAAGCTCAGATCTCCTCCATCATTGAAAAAGTAAAGTCCAGAATCACCAACAACCTAATGGATGGCTCCAAAAGCATCTTTCGTTTGATCTCATTTTGTTCAAAACAAAACTCATTTTTTTCTCTCCCACAGTCCTCCTCCTTTTCTTAACTTCTCTGATTCTTTTGAGGGAACTACCATTCTTCTGGTAACCAAAGTTCAAAATTTTGAAGTTATCCTTCACTTTATTTCCTCACCTCTCATTTGTAATCAGTTGCCAAGTCATATCAATTATATTTAAACATATCTCACATACATTCCCATCTCTCTGCTCAAATAAGCACCACCTCCCTGCTTCAGGTTCTCTTATCTGTAATGAAACAGTCTCCTAAACTGGTCTCCTTGCCTCTAGATTCTCCCCTCTCCAATCCATTCTCCCCACAGCTAAGAAAATGATATTCCAAAAGCAAATTCTGACCTGTTATTAATACTCCCTGGTTCATGAAGTTCCCATGGCTTTCTCTTGCTTTTGAGGTAAAATACAAACTCCTCTGGTTTATAGTCTTTACAATCTGACTCCAATCGATTTTTCCAGGCTTATTGCATGACACTTTCTTTCATGAGTCTACAATCCCACCAAACTGTCCCGCCAATAATTGACATTTCATCTCTCCATCCCATACCTGGAATTTACTCTCTTCTCATCTCTGAAAGATGGAATCTCAGAAATCCTTCCTTAGCTCAGATAAGACCTATTGGACTTCTATTCTGATCTCCCTCATTTGCTAGTACTTTTACACCAGAAGTTACTTCGTGTACACTTTAAATTTAATTTCTTGGATACATGTGATTTCCCCCAATAGAATGTAAGTTTCTAGAGGTCAGGAATTTTGGTTTCTCTCTGTGTCTTAATACTTGGCTAGATGCCCTGCTCTTAGTTGAATTTTTAGTAAACAAAAGGAAAATCCTACCTATTTAACAAAATCTTACAGAAGATGCAAATTAAGTGCATATGAAGGAAAATTCTTATCTCAGTCATAATAATATATGATTTATTGAATTGCTTCATAGATATCTCTATATCATGTTGCCTTTGTTCTCAAACTGCCCTAGGACACCAGGTTCTGATAGATGGATTTTCATCTTTTCTATCCCAGAATCAGCCATATTTTCAAAGCATATTTCTCCTCCTCACATAAGCTCATTCCTTTTCCTCTTTTTGCATGTTTTCCCCATTAAAATGTAAACTACTCCTTAAGTTCATGCTTGCTTATATGTATCCTCAGTACTTGCCAGAGTTTCTTGTACATAGTAAATGTTTAATAAATGCTTTAAAATTTATTCATTAATCAATTCACCACACATTTATCAAACATCTGTTTCATGATGGACTATTCTGGTCACTTTTCAGATAAATGTTTGTTTAAAAAAAAAATAAAACAGCAAGTCCTGAAATAAAAATCTTGCTCAAGAAAAACTAAGATGGCAGAGTAAAGAAATGGGTTCCTAGAGCTGCTTAAGATTAAAGTTAATAATAAAAGCAAATCATGTTCTAAAAGATATATTTAATGACAAAAAAGTCATCAATATGTTACAGAGCTAATATTGAATGTCATTTGACAATGCTATGCTTGCCATGAGATGTCATAAGAAAATGAATATTTATAAAATACATATAAGGCACAGTGGCACAGAGTGGTTTATATAAATGATTATTCCATTTTCTTCCCCTCTCCTCATATTCTAGAATATCAAGCAGGGGACTTTTCTTTTTTTGTTTGTTTGTTTTTTAAATAAACACTTACCATCCATCTTATAATCAATACTGCATATTGGTTCCAAGGCAGAAGAGTGTTAAGGATTAGGCAAAGGTTATTAAATGACTTGCCAAGGGTCACACAGCTAAAAAGTGTAGAAGCCACATTTGAATACAGGATATCCTGTCCCTAGGCTCCCAATCTACTGAACCACTTAGCTGCCTCATAGAATTGCTTTTCAATGAATATGAAATTGGAATTTCTTTAAATTAGACAAGCAATCCAAATTATAGATTTCTTCCTTGATATCATTTTGTCATATTCCTGAGATAGTGTTTTTCCAAAGGAAAAATGTTATAAAACCATGGATTTAGACCCAGAAAGGACCATTGAAGTCATCTAATCCAACCACCTCATTATTGTGATGATTAAAAATTCATAGAGACTGGATTCAAGGTAGGAAAATCAATTTATTAATCAGGCTAGCAATAATCAATAAACTAATTGGTCAGTGATCTCTCTCAGTGATCAAAGACCAAGACACTAGCTCCTTTGATTCATTAAATACAATTTTGGTAGCTCAGAATTCAATCCTTCCCTAGACATCCTGAGACACTTATAATTGGTAAATAATCAATGAAGAAGTGGCCCTCATTCTCTAAGTTCCTCCTTGATTCTTTGATTGATAATGGAAAATTGCATACCTTATCCTATTATCAGGTCCCATTTGGTTAAGAACAACATTGTCCATTCACTCCAGTGGAGACTCAAAGTCTCTATCCTACCACTCACGGACACCTGCCCAGAGCTGATTTTTATTCAAGATAAAATCCATAAATTCACTTTTCAAGTGCCCCAAAATGGAAGATACTCTACACTGGGAGATGTAAAAAGAATTCCTTGAATTTGTTAGAAACAAAGGAATGAGTCAAGAGGTTTGAAGGACAAACCTGAACCTCAATTCAAAACCCCAAAATAAAAATAATTTACCATATTAGAAATAAATCTCATTACACAGATAAAAGAAACTGAGGTCCAGAGTCTCAACATGATTTTCCTGAGATCACAAAGATAGCAAATGGCAGAGTTGGGACTGCAACCTGGATCCTCTGATTCTAAAACTAACATTCTTGGCAGAGGTATGACTCTGCTTCATAGTTTCTTGATGTCTTACATCAGTATTTTTAAAGAAGAGTCATTCCCCACCAAAACCCAACTCCTAATATTAATAAATCACTCCTTAAAAATTTCCCCCTAGATAGTGTAGGCATAATATTTATAAAACACTTAGCACAGTGTCTAGAACATAACAGGCACTTAGTAAATGCTTATTTATTTCCATCCCAACCCTACCTCCCCCCATTTCCCTATCCTCCCACTACTAGAAGAAAGTGAGGCTGGTACATCAAATGAAACTTCAGAATCATACCCTAAAGTAGGCTAAAACCAATTTGTTATGCACACCAACTCTAGCACCAATAGGGTAAGTCCCTGAGAGAGTACAGGACCACTAAGATGTTTGTGGAGGGGCAAATTGACCCAGGTTGGAAATAGTGCAAGGTAGCCCTTCTATGTCGATCAATAGTAGGATTGTGGCATTCAATGGCTCCAGAGGTGCAATTTTTTAAAAATTTTAATGAGATCAATGATTAAATTAGGTTATAATATATGGTATAGTATGATTTTAAAATCTTCTGAAATGGGCAACTGTTTGTGTGACAATTAAATATAAGGCCCTCAACAGTAGGAACAGTCATACCAAAGTCAATTATAAATATCAAGGAGTTGCCATTTGTTTGTTTAATCTATGTGTGTATTCCTTCTACGGATGCCACAGCAACCTATCTATGTCTCAGTAGATGGTCTCCATGAGTTACTATAGATGAAAACTTTACAGTCTTATGGTCAATGTTGTGGATTATTGTTTACATATAGCTAGGTTGGAGTCTGATGAATCTAGAAAGTTTGCTGCCAGATCTATACTGGAAACCTTCCCAGTTTTGTACTGGAATGGTCTCCAAAGACTCAGTTACCTCCATGTCAATATGGGGTAACAAATCAGGACTCAAGTGGATGAATGCTAGATATACCACCCCCAAAATGCAAATATTGCTTCCTTGCTGAAAAAAATTCAAAAACAGAAACACCAAAGGAACACTAGGACAAGGATTTACACAATGCCTAGCACATAGGTCTTAATAAATGATTGTTCAGTGGTTAATTGTCTTTAGTGATCAAATGTTAGCTTCCTCATACTCAAATTTTATGGGTGAAGGAAGATCTATATTGAAAGGCAAAAGCATCAAGGCATTAATACATAAACCAACATTGGATAAAGAGAGGAGTTGGCAATTAACCAGAGATTTTGGATTATGGAGTGAGCTAATCTGGACAATTCAGAACCGAATGAAAAACCCACACTGAAGCCGCAATCACAGGCACTGATCGACTATGTGTAAACCTTTAATTTGATGGAGAATTTATCACTTTTCATTTCAGACCAAGATTTAGTATCCAAAAGGGTGAAGGAGAAATAAATTAAAAGGTGACACACTCAAGTTGCACCAATATTCCAAATCACATTTCTGCAGTCATACCACAAACAAGCTTTGTTTGATAACTCTCGCTGTGTCTTAGGTGAAGCAGCATTATGACTGGTGTGCAGCTATAATTACAGAATCGGTAGCGGCAGTCTCAAAATAGAACTTGAGCAATCCATAATCTTGACTGTCAAAGCAAAGCCAAATAAATTTCAGTTAGGTTAATCCCATTAAGATCTAACATTGTTATCCACTTTAAGTGAAAATGCATTTAATTAAATCAGAGGAATGAAGAAATGCTGTCCTTGTACCATTCCACTATCTGTTTCTTCAATTCCATGGACCTGATGAGAATATGGAAAATAATATGGTCTGACTTGGCTTTTTTTCTGCCCTACTCTTTTCTCCCTTTTTATCCTTTTCCACCATACTTCCTCATTAAATTTTACAGTGTCTTCTTTCTAGGGTGGGAGGAAACCCAACAGGAGAGTTTAAGACCTCAGGAAGCAAAGAAGAGCAGCAGCATTTTCTCCATTAGTACTGCATTCACAAAGAAACATTTCAGTGGCAAATTCAG
This sequence comes from Monodelphis domestica, assembly GCF_027887165.1. Lineage (NCBI taxonomy): Eukaryota > Metazoa > Chordata > Mammalia > Didelphimorphia > Didelphidae > Monodelphis > Monodelphis domestica. Next base: position 218,494,700 of record NC_077229.1, on the reverse strand, counting down.
CCCTTTGCAAATTATAGTCTATAGGCTATTTGTAGTCAGGAAAGTAAATTTGTTAGATACACCTGAATAAGTTGCCAACCTGACTAGGTTTCACTCACAACTACTTTCTCTTACCACACTGAATAAATGATAAATAAATGTCTTTACGAGTGGATGTTGGAAAGAAGGATTAAGGCTTTATACTTGGGAGTCTGAAGGAATGAGAAACTAATAAATGATTTTAGAGGAAGAACAAAGGTGGTCACGACAATCTTGGGCAAAACAGAGTACTTAGTTATTGGCAGGTTATAAACAAGTGTTTGGATTTTGGTTTTTGTTTTTTGTTTTTTAAAGATAATTGTGTGGATTTATTCCACTTTGTTAACAGGATAGCCAACTCAAAATTTGGCTAAACTGGGATGGTCTTATGGATCCTTTTGTTGCTGCAACTAGAAAAAAAGAAAGGCAAAAAAACCACATAGAGGACTCTTGTTTTAACTACAATTCAAGTCTTTGGATGCAGATTGTAGCTTTAGGGATTCCAAGAAAATATTATGATAGCTCTAGGTATCATTTGTTCTGGCCTGGCACTGAGCTTCAAGGGATGATTAGGTTGTAGGTTGTTAATGATTTAAAGTGAGTGCAGAGCATCAAAATACCGAAATAGGATGGGCTAAATGCCTAAGGTCCTCTTTTGGGAGAATCTTATATAGCCAATATCAAGACTGAATATGACCAACTCTTCCTGTGCAGGCTATTGTTACTAACCTGGGTAGCTCATTGAGTGGAAAGTCTAAAAACTGCACCAGTATATGCATGCTAAATATTTATTTGTCATTTTATCTTTGCACCCCATGAATTTGTAATTAGCAAAAAGGGTTTTGTTTTCATTATTAATTGTCTCAATGATTCAATCTCTCCAGATCTGGGGCCTAGGGCCTTTGGGTCTGGTACATATCAGGCCTAAGATGTGATTTGCGCTCAAAATTGTTAAAAAGAATAACTAAGGTACAGCCACAAAAGTTTTGTCTCAGGGCACAGACATCCAGGAAAGCATACCTATTCCCTTACTGCAGTTAACCATTCCCACACTTCTTGTGGTCATCTGCTGGCCTATTCTGCATGTTAGGACTTTGCTTCCTCATATGATCTCATCCTTTTGGTCCTGGAACTACGACATCTCCTCCCAGGGGTCTTCTTTCTCTCTACTACTCCCTTGAGGGCACAGGATGGCCCTTCTGAGGAACAGGCTGTCCTCTCTTCTGATGCAGCTGTCCCTGAGGTTGGAATTCCTCTTTGCCCTCATTGTACCCCTTTATTCTCATACTATTATCTTCTGTGCTTCACTCCTGCACCACCACTGATCTCTAGTGCCACTACTGGCCCATCCCATGATTCCTCCTCAATTGAAGGAATTTGAATTTACAGCTCAAGAATTAACAGAAATAATTATGATGTTGGCAGATACAAGTGATCCAAACATTAAAGCAAGAATGTCCAGGATTAACAGAGACATAGTTCAAGTGCTGCACTAATACCCATAGGATGTCATAAGAACTAGAAGGAGGTCCTTTGGAAGTTGGGTTGTTCTTCTTTGATAATTTATGGAAGTACATGCTCCAGAAGGATACAGAATGAGAAGGCATAGATGGCTGCAATCTACATAGCTGAAAATTATATCCAGGAAATTTTAGATTCATAGAAATGAATTAATAATTTTACATTTTACAAAGTGATTATACATGCTTTTCCTAATCTGATCCTCACAACAATCCCATAAGGCAAACTGAATAGAGATTAGATTATTACCAGCATTTTGTTATTGTTCAGATGTTTTCAGTTGTGTTCAATTCCTCTTGGCTCCCTTTTTTTTTTTGCGCAAAGATACTGGAATGGCTCACCATTTCCTAATCCAGCTCATTTTATAGATGAAGAGACTGAGGCAAACAGGGTTAAGTGACCTGCCTTGGGTCACACAGCTAGCAAGTGTCTGAGGACATATTTGAACCCAGGAAAAGGAATCTCCCTGCCTCCAGACCTGGTATTCTATCCATTGTACCACCAAGATGCCCCATTAGCTCCTTACAGATAAGGAAATTGGGGCTTGGAGAAATTAAAGAACTTTCATTTTCCACCAGCTGCACTCCTTGGACTTGATATCCACCATTATCTTATTGTGCTCCCAAGAAATCTCTTCACCAGTAAATTCATCATCCTGGGAATCTGCATCATCATCTTTTGTACTCATCTGTCTTTAGTTTCTAGCATCTTCTGCCTAGCTAATTGGAGAATGGAACAAAAAACTCCCTCTAATGCCTGCATTTAAAGAGGACTCACACACTCAGTAACTCTTTTCTACCATGGATTGGACTCCATCATGTCCCCCACAAGTTTTTATTATTCTCTCTCTTTTTTTCAGCTTTCTTTTGTGTATTATCTTCCCATTATAGTATACGTTCCTTGAGGACTGAAGAATTAGATAAAATGGATGGACATTTGTCCTAGAATGAAAAAATAAATAAATAAAAGGAAGAACAATGTGTTTAAGATTCCACCCATTGATTTCTACTCTATAATTTCTCATAGAAAAGGAAAAAAGTGTATGCTACCATTTCAAAATAAGAAACTCTTTACAATGAGATAGGTCCATCTCATAAATTATAAGGAATATTATAAATTACTATCTGATCCATCTGCCTATTAAATATATCACTTATTATATTTCCAACACTATGCTAAATGCTGAGGGGAAAGGCCCAGGAGGAACATAAGCCATTGTCTTCTGCAGGAGTAGAGGTGACAGCTTAACCGAGAAGAAACTAACACATATACCAATTAGAAAACAGCAGAGATGTACTATATGTAATTAAGTGTTAAGTTGTGTGGCACAGTTTTAGAAGTACTGGGAGAATACAGTATCCTAAAATATAAACACCGCTTAAAAGATGTTATCAATGAGCTACTTAACTAAATAAAAGACTGAGGGCCTGAGTGACTAAAAGGCCAGTCAAGGAGGCAGGAAATCCTGTCTCTGACACAAGCTGACTATATTACTATGGGCAAATTATTTAACCTCTCCGTGCCCTCAGGTAACTCTAAGATTATAAATTACAAAAGAGTCACTGATATGCATCTTTAGAAAGAATGTCCATATCAGGAATTCCCTAAACTGATGAAATCACAGGTTGAGACCAAAAAAACAACCAAAAAAAAAAACCCTAAATGAAACACCAGCCCTAGAAAGCATATACTGTTACAGAAATAACTGGGTGGGAACAAGAGTCTTTCAAGCTGGAAATAGTCCCATAGCTTAGAAGAGAATGAACAAATGGGGTGAAACATGATCCTGCATGGAAAAGACCCAAAGAGAAATCCAGTTATCTTAGAATAACTCTAGGGAGACTTAATACAAAGCAAAAAGCTGGGATCACTTAAACTGAGTGAACAAAATAAAGATAAATATAAAGCAAAATGAAATATGTTTCTGAAACTACTATGTTACTATAAGCCAGGATAGAAAGAAAATTAAGATAGGGAAAAAATACAATTCCAAAATAATTAAAACAAGTTCTGATAGAATTTCATAACAGCCATAATTAGCTAAAGAGACAGACAATTACTGTTCATTCAAATACTAAACATTAATTGTCTCATTGTGCCAGGTGCTGTGCTTGGGAGTCAATGAAAGGGACACAAGGAAAAATAAGATATACATGGTCCCTGCCCTCAAGGGCCTTACAATTTCATTATTACAGTAAGAAAGGAAACCTTTCAGAGTCAGAAAAATAGAACTGTCACTTATATTAATGTCTGTGCCAGAAATTATTGGCAAAATCAGAGCACTGTATTGAACACGAAGAAAGGGCCAGATCCTGATTTGCTGCAGAATTTTTGTTCAAGAAGGAAGTTCATAACAATTGTTGCTAGCTTAGAGATTAGAAATTAAACAAAAAACACATGAGAAAATTGAAGAGATCAATCAATTAGTAAACATTTATTAAGTGCCTACTCTTTGCCAGGCATTGCTAGAGATACCAAAAAAAAAAGGCAAAAATAAAATTATCCTTGACATCAAGGAATTCACAATCTAATGAGGGAGATGGTTTGTAAACATATATATATATATATACACACATGTATATATAACATGCATATGTATATAAGCTATATACAGGATTAATGAGAAATAATTTACAGAGAGAAGATGCTAAAACTAAGAGGAGTTGGGCACAGAAAACTTTATCATCCAGTTCATTAATAGGTATAGTGAGATGTGGAGCCCAGATCTGACATCTAGCTCATACGAATTATATTCAATTCATTTGTCAAATGGCCATGAAATAGAGCTCATGATCATGAAGGATATAGTGTTCCAACCACATGATGTTAAAAATGGCTGGAAAGTATAAATTAAAAATTCTTCAATATATTCAAATTGTATTTCTAACCTTCAATGGATAAGAAGGTGCTTCTAATTTCTGATTATAGGTCTTCCTAGAAATAAAAAAAAAAGCAATCACTTAAAAACAGGTGGCATTATTTAGTATCACTGGGAGCTAGCTTGAATTTCAATGTAAAACAGGCATTTTCTAATCACATAAATCATATACTGTAATCATATGAAAATTAGTTTTTTCCTTTCAGCTAGAAACACAGTAACATTCAAAGATGTAAGACTTAGAGAGCCCTCAGGCTACCTTGTCTTTCACAACATACTATATGTAAAGTGATTAAATGTGTGTTGTAAAATGGGTTTTGGAAATACATATATTGGTGTCTGTTTTCCTAAAGGATATGTATAAAAGCTAATTATAACTTGATCAGGTTTTAATAATATGGTACCAATTAAGAACAAATTCCTGAACCTATTGGTTAATTTGATTTCATCTTGGAAAATAAAATTATAAAATTTAACCTTTATTTTTAGCACATCCATCGTCTGCAAAAGGAGAAAATGTAGGAAATAAACTAAATGAGGGGGTCAAGAAATGCTCATGATTACCCATTTTTAATTGGAAAAATACAAATGTTTTTCAGTAAGGTATTTAAATTTTTAAAAATCTGTTTTTACTCAACACTAGAATTGTATTTATTTTTAAATGAGGCATACTAACCCTCCCAAGCGCAACACAGATTTACATCTGACAAATCCTCCAAATGTGACCAACTGAGTTCATGCTATTTATTTCTAATGAGTTCTGTGATTTTTGGATAGAAAGTATTCTGCTAGTCAACAGAAGTATCAGCTACAGAAGTCTTAAGAAGCTAGTGTGAGCAAAACTTGCAAGACAATCTCCAGTTGCATTTGCCAAAAGCTTTTTCTCTTGGAGTGTAAAAAAAAAAAAGGAATAATCTCTGCCAAGAAAATCAGGAGTAGGGCCTTGTTTTTTCTTTATTTTTTTTTCCCATGAAACATTCAACACTCAGTCAACAAATGCATCCTGACAATTCTTTGGTGATCATAATAAAGAAATGTACAGTTAAAAAGTAATCCCATTACAGAATTACATACTCTTTTTCAGCAGATGGACTAAACTAGGCTGAGGGCAACTAACAGGTCTCAAACCCATAATTGAGTTGTAGGGGTATCTATTCCAAGCATGTGAATACTTCCCCCAGATGTAAACAATTTGTTCCAATGACCATGAAGGTGTCAGAATGAGATCTCTTAGAGTTTGGTCAGATATCAACTACTCCAAAGTCATCCACTGCATCCCAGGCCATCATTACCAGTGCTAACTTTTGTCTTCCCACTGGACTTTGATGACTCTGGAAGAGAGAATGAGGATGATGACAATGCAATTTTGCCTCACTTAAATTCAATTCATACACAAGTCTAAACATCACACATCACTGGTCCTCTTAGAAAATGTACGATGAACAACAACATACTCTTAAAACTAGAAGGGACCTCAGAGACCATATCATCTAATACAAAAACTAACCAAAATCCCTCCTACAGTAAATATAGGAGGTAGATTTTACAAGGAGAGAAAATCCACTAACTGACAAGGAAGTACATACCACTTTGGGAAAGCTTTATTTGTGAGGAAGTGTTTCCTTAAATAAAACCTAAATCTTGCTGCCCCTTAACTTCCACCCATGGCTTCTCATTCTACCTTGTAAGGTCAAGCAGAGAAAGTCTAACACCTCTTTCATGTGAAAACCATTGAAAAAGTGGAGAACAACTATCATGTCTCCCCTGAATTTTCTCCTCTGCAGACCAAACAACGCCATTTCTTTCAACTGACTGATGCTCATTTTGGCATGTTTTCCAGTCCTGTTATCATTCTGGTTATATTCTTCTTCATGACCTCTAGCTCTCCAGTTGTCTTTCCTTAAAACCAAGCGAAATACTCTAGATATATCCTGATTCAGGCAAAGTACCATGGGACTTTCACTTCCCTAGTGTTGGACATAATACTTCCCTTAACATAATCTAAAATTTTATTCATTTCCTGACTGTTATGTCATACTGTTGACCCACATGGCATTTGTGGTCCATCAAAACTCCTAGATCTTTTTCACAGTAATTGTTATATAAAATCCTACCTTGTATTTATGAATGATTCTTGTATAACCCAAGTAAGAACCTTACATTTGTCCCTATTAAAGTTTACCTAATTTAGTTCTGCCTTTAGAAATATCTTTTTAGATCTGTTCTCAGCAACTATTGTCTTATGCTATGTTAGCTATACTTCTCTTGCAACCTTATCATTTAAAATAGCATTTTCCAAACAGTGGCTTTAAGGCTATTAACTGCTACCTAAATAAGTGTTTGTTGTCATCTATCCTAATCTTTTCTCCTGGGTAGTTGTGCAATTTCTCTTTCTGAAAGCATTTCAGGCATGGGGATTGGGTAGTGTATGGGTTAATGGCAGCTTCCTGCCATTTTGGAAACTGACAAGCCTGTTATCTATGACTTGATCCAAGTCATTGATAAAAAAGGTAAATAGCTCTGGGCTTAGGACAGGTCCTTAGATACTCCCTTGAAAAGGCATTCTCTGAGTTACATTGACCCTTTAATGGTTATCCTCTTTGGTCTGATTATCCCACTAATGCCATATTCCCATAGCTATACCACCACCTAGCCCACATCTCCATATCTTGTCCACTGGAATAACATGAAAGCTTTTGTCAGTTGCTCTGCTGTCCATACAACTTCGCTCTGTCAACATCCATCTCTTATGACCTTATGTTATTCTTGTATGTAAGTTATTATAAGTTATTTCTTAATCTTTAATAGCAATTTAATCCATTCACCTCCTTCACACCCTTATCTCTGAAAGAGTTTCACTAAGATAAGTTGTGTAACAGCACATGGAAAAAGATTAGTAGAGTTGACAATAACCAGCTATTCAGGTAAATAGCTAATGGTTGCTACTGTTTAAAAAATACCTCTTCAAATGGTAAGGATCAAAGATACCCCTAATTTCAAAAGACATTTTCTCTGTTCCCAGACCTGGATCCTGGTTCGAATGCATTCTATCAGTTTTAGAAGACAGTCCCCAGAGAACATCCAATGCCTCTATCAAATAGCTACCAATCTCATCTACCATATAGTCTACTTTCCTATTAACCTATCAGCACTCTCCCTATACCCATCCCTTACATATCCCATGATACTTTAAATATTTTACAGTGTAAGAAATGGACAATGAGTTCTTTGGCTGTGTTCAGTACAGCTAGAAGTAAAGGTAATAATGGCACTAAAACCCACAAGAGTATGCAGGTTAACTTCATTATTGACCCTTTAATGGTCATATGTAAGAGAAATTGGGGCAAGAGCACTGGGTCCCATGATGAAAAATGCCATCCACCTCCAAAGGGAGAACTAATGAACTCTGAATGCAGATTAAAGTATATTTTTTAAACTGTACTTATTTTTGCTTTTTTTTAATCTATTTTTTTAAACATGGTGAATATGGAAATATATTTTACATGACTATATGTATAATCAATATCAAACTGCTTTTCTTCTCAAGGAGAAGTGAGGGGCAAGAGGTAGGGAGAAAAATTGGAACTCAAAGCCTTTTAAATGACTGTTGGATTTTTTATATTAAATTGGGAAATATTTAATGAAATAAAAATCTATTTTTAAAAATGTTTTCCATCATCAAACTACATGTGATCCACAAAAGTCCTGAGTGGGCCCAAACCAAATTAACATGTAATTGGGAAACACTTAATAAAATAATTTAAAATAATATTTAAGGAAAAAGGAGCACTAGACCCACTCACACAGATTTCCAGACTTCAAATCCAGTCCACTTTCCCCTATACTATAAGTCTCTGATAAGGGAATGATGGCATAGATAAGTATTTCTGTGTATTTAAATCATATCTAAGTAAAGAAGACTAAATGTTGGTTTTGTGTGCAATATGTGTTTCTACTACAAAACCCTAGTATCCAGAATAGTATCTAACCTAAAAGGGGGAAAAAAATCTCACTGGTAGTGAAGAAACACACTTTTGGCAACAATAAAAACAGCCAACTACTGTCAAAAACCCAAAGATACTCCATCTAAAATGATGTGATTGATCAACTTACCCACCAGAAAGGATAGAGCACTCTGATTACCTATTGATCTCTATAAATGGGCAGCCTATTTCAAGGCATAAAAAATGGGAGAAGCAATAGGGGATTAAAAAAAAAAGACAAGAAAAGCAAAGCAAAAGAGAGGAGAGAAGATAGGAGCAAAGATTAGACACAGTGACACAAAGAGATTACAGGCACCAAGCATGTTCCCAATGACAATCTGTGCAGAAAAAACTGTGGAATAAAAGAAGGCCATGTTTGGAAGGAAAAGGAGGTGGATCGGTCATGTAGCAAAGATGAAAGACTACAGATGGATAGCCCAAATGGTACATCTGTCCCTCTGAGATATTAAAAGAACACAAAGAAGTTTCCATTCCCTTGGACAGATTCACAACAGTAGATGTAAAGGAAAACCTGGAGAAGAATTGCTTAGAATAAAAATAAGTGTGTGTATTGAAGGGAGTAGGTGGTGGTACTAAGATCTGTCTATGTTATTGGAGGGATTACCTATACATATAAAATTGGATATAGAGCAAAGTACCTAAATAGCAATTAGAAGTGAACTGTTGCATAGAGTATACATAGATAAATAGAATAACTGAACCTTTTCTGTTTTTAATAGAAAAAAATATAACTGCATATGCCTTAGTTTATTCAAGATGGTTTCTAAATATCATAACATTCCATGAATCAATAAAAAAATAAAGAAATTTGGAGTAATAATGGATGAAGATTGGAAGTCTACTTAAAAAAACTTGCAGCTTACACCCCAAACTATTTATTTTCTCTAAGTGCCTTTCTAAGAAAACTTCTTGGCAGGTAATAAAAGATAAAAAGTTTTCCTCTACATTGAATGTATTTTAGAAGGAATGAAAAAATTCAAATCACTTGTAGTATCAGTGTGTGCCCCTTAAGGCAATGATCCAGACACAGAAACTGAAAGTATTACATAAAATGGACTGGCTGGCTCTGGGGTTCAAGGTCTTATTTTTCCCCTCCATATAGAGCTTCATGTAATTGGCTAAACACATTCCTCCAATGAATTAGGTGGCAAGACAACCCATTAGATGGATCAATGGTCTGATCTGGGACACAGCTGCTCTGCTCCTGTCAGGCTTAAAGTAATTCAGCACTCTCCACCTTACCCATTAAGTACAATTAATTTTATGAAACAGAGAAAAACCATGGGTAAACAAAATGGCTGACACACTGCAAAAGGCAAAAATACCAAACTTGCAGATGGTGCAAGCTGAGTTCCCATCGACCTCAAGGTGCTAATGAGGTAGTTCCACGAAGAATGCATTAAAGAACACCTTACACTTAGCAATCCCTAGTCTTAACCCAAACTTTTCTCCTACACAGCAGCAGGAGGGCTTTGCTAATTGGAATCTGCAGAACACATGGGCTGGAATATGTCCCAGCAGCACATACCTCAGCTATGAACTATGAACATACACACACAAAATCAAGACTCTCTGTCTAAAAAAAAAAAAGAGATTTTAAAAATACTTCTAAAGTGTGTAGGTAGGTAATAGTGAGTCAATGGTATAGGGGGAGATCTATGGAAGTGCCATGTTTCCAAGAAGATTGACTCCAGTGGCCAAAGGTAGAAACAACAAAGATGCCTGATGAAAAGGGACCCTCTGATCATATTAGCTTGTAGCTCTGGATTTCCCTTTATACATAGTCACTTCAAAAAAAATAAAAGAGAGAGAGAGAGAAAGATCCTATTTTCTTACCGAATCTTTATGTAAGGGAGCCTGCATGCCTTTGAAGCCTCAACACAAAACAAACAAGAGTCTTTATAACTCCTGTCTGACCACCCAGGGCGAATCAAATAGTGTTTTCTCTTCAGTAGGCCACCCCAGGATACCAGGAGGAAAAAGGGAAGGGAGGAATTCCAAATGTAACCAGCACATAATATTTTTCTAGTGAAGCTATTACACTATTTTAATCTCCACATCATTTCATATTTTTCACTAGTGAAGCCAAAGGAGATGGAATTATTCATTTATTGAATAGAGGCAATTTATAAAATCGCAGAGAACAGGTTGAGACATGAAGATGGGATGGGATGGGATGGGATGGGATGGGGGGGGGGATGATGGAGAAGATAAAGGAATTCCCTCTCCTGGGGCTGAAAGACAATGGAGGAATTTTTAAAGTACAGATTGTTTCTGAAAAGAAGGATTGGCAGTCGGTGTGACTTTGGGATGGTAGCCCTGGGATAGAAATACTGAATGGCTTAGACAACAAATGGCATTATAGAAGGAACACTTCAAACACCATGGTTAAATGATTAAGGCATGAAGTTAGTTGTCCAAGAATATTAAACGGGAGATGGTGGGGATGGCCATAGGATGCGATGGAAGGAAGACAAAAGAGAGTCAAAGGACTATCTGTGTGGCCTTGGACAAGCCCCTTCCCCTCTGGGAGACTCGGGGTCCTTATCTGTTAAATAATAGCTCTAGACTGCAAGACCTCTTTCAAAAAATGAGATAATGTTCATAAATGTGTGTACTATTTTTCTGATGGTTTTCAAAATCTGGGTCTATGATTTCATTGATGTAGGAAACACCCATGTGACAAAACTCCTACAGACACAGATGCATAACTTCTACAATTTATATTTGGAGAATTGTTTGAGGCAAGGAGAAGTTAAGTAATTCTCCAGTCACATGGCCAATATGGATCAGAAACACGACTTGAACCCAGGTCTTCCAAACTTCTTATATTTTCCTTTGTATAACTCAAATCTTATTAAAATATATCTTACATTACATTCAGAAATAGAAGACATGCCCCAAATGTAAGTACTTATCTAGCCTTATTTTTAAATGTATTGGCTCAAGAAAATGTAAAAGTAACAGCAAAACTTAGAGTAAATATTCCATTCTCTTGAAATCAAATGTGACCAAGGGGTTAAAAGTAATGGGAGAGATTATGGGATTGGTAAGGAAAACAGTTTCCCCAATTTCTCCCATACCTCCTATGCTTCAGTCAGGGAATCTTAGTATTTATTTCCTCAAGCTTTAAATGCAATGATCCTATAATTCAGGTCACCAACTAACAGAGTACTGAGGAAATTAATACCTTTATTGAAAGATAGAGTGTGAATTCCCTGAGATCAAGGTCTGGTTTTTTTTTTTTTCATTTTTTATTTTGTTTTCTAAGTGCCTAGGAGAGAGTCTAGAGTAGGAATTTAATAAAAATTATTCTTGACTGATTAAGTGAGCTTATATAAATTACTTTATTGATCTATTCCCCATTTAAAATTTTTTTAATTTTTAAATTAAAAAAAAAATTAATTAAAATCACATTAATGAAACCCTTTTAAAGAACATCCAGATCAACAAAACAGATAAATCTGTAGACAAAGGAATTAACAACAGGATTACTGAACATTCAATAGCAAGATCCCCCCCACTGATCTAAAGTTAAATTCAATTTGTAAATGTTCATATTGACATTTTACCTTGAATTTGCATGCTACTCCAAGAATATTATAATATTAATATTATTTTAATATCTCATCCCTCATCTTCAAACACAATATAGTTAGATATACTAGTCTGCTATCATTGTCCCCATTCTGGACAAAAGAACACTAAGCTGGAGCTGAATTCAGTGACTTACTTTTTTGATGGTATATAACAAACCAATCTCAACAAAGCTCAGCCCCCTAAGTATCTACAGTCTATATTTATTTCGTAATGTAAGCTACCTGTGTTAATAAATGCCATCCTTGGTATGGCCTCCTAAGTTGGTGTGGGAGAGTGGAGGGAGACTTAAGGCACTTTGCAAAATAAACCTTAAAATGAACTGAAGAAAGCACCTTTGCTTTTATACCCCTTAGGATTTAGGAGGGGCTATAAACATTCGCGTGTGAGGAAGCTTTAACAATCCAACCATCCCCAAAACATTCTACTGCAGAGCAGAAGGGGAATTACCTTAGGCTGTAGAGCAAGAGTTACTATACTACTAGTCTTGTCCATCAGAGAATTTTTAAAAGATGGAGAATAGAATAAATGTGAGTAATAATGAATTTAACGGTCTGAAAGTTGGAGATGAAGGAGAAATTTTAAGAAATCCTTCAAAAGGTGAAACAAAGGTTCAAAAGGGTACCTTCTGACCAAAAACTTTTACTGTATGTCTAACAACAGACTCCCCTCTTGCCTCATCATGAGATAACTGGAAGGAATATTCCTAGCTGGGTAAGACATCATCTTGACCAAACAAGATAAAACCAGATAGATACACAGCACATTTCCTTAGGATGTACACCTAGGAAGTGGTAAATTATTGAATACCATACCTATGCAGTTATATGTGAGAAGGATGGGGGCCTATTACCCATTATGCCAGTTTCCTGAGGGTTTATTGATGTAGTCTTTTGGAGTACGGTCAATAAGCTCACCATTTTATATCCCTAAGGTGGTTTAGGCAGCCTCCAGCTTCCCTAGATAGTCTTTGAGAGTTGTTGTACAAGAGATGAGTATGGAGAAGTACAGGAGAGAAGCTACAATTTGCACAAAAAAAGTTAAGAAATAAAATTATTTTAGCAGAAATCCACTACACATAGTAGAGTCATCGCCTTAGTTATATAAAGTCTAATAACGGAAAAAAATAGGGAGCTAGATGGATCAGTGTATAGGGAGCCAGGTCTAGAATCAGAAGACTCATCTTTTTTAGTTTAAATATAGTTTCAAACACTTACAAGTTGTGTGACCCTACACAAGTAACTTAACCCTGTTTTCCTCAGTTTCCTCATCTGTAAAATGAGTTGGAAATGGAAATGGCAAACCACTCCAGTATATTTTCCAAGAAAACATGAATCACTAAGAATAAGACACAAATAAAAAAAAAAAACCAACTCAACAACAAACTGAGAACTAGTACAGTCAAGAGTATTGGTCAAGAAGACTATGTCTTTCCACTGGACAATGGGTGAGATATCACAGAAAAGTAAATTTTACCAGTAGAGTCATGAAGTGCAAGATTCACTGAATCCTCCCACAAGAGAGAGGAGGAGAGAGGAGAGGACCATCAATCTGGGAAACTTTTTAAAGAAATAAGAGAGAATTTCAGCAATAGCTGGAGGTCTATCACTGGGGAGATTAACCATTTTTGGCTTTGTTGATCACATCCAACACAACAGTATCATGTCTTTGGGATGGAGGCAGGTCTTTGACAATGTCAAACACCAACAAGGATTGCAATGAGAACGAAATTTCCCCCCTAAATGTCTTTGGCTTCACAGATCTCATGGATCTGGATATTATACTAAGTTATCATGTGTGTAGTCATGAAGATTACCTACGTGGTGAAAAACATACTGGAAAATGCTATACAAAGTTGTAATAGGTCCAAGTGACTAGCAGTGAGATTACCATAGAACTCATTAAACCTCCCCAGAGAAGATGTTCAAACAGAAGCAAAAATGCAACTGCTTTACCTGGTCTTTCCTGTCCCCCCTCTCATTTCCCTCCCTCTACCACATGCAGGAGTCACAATGGCACATCAGATCTAGTCAATATGTGGCCATGAAGTTCACTGAAGTGGCTGAGCCACTCTAGGCCATTCCCACTCTAGTGTACATAGTTCCAGAATTGAGAAGATGCTAAAGTAAATCTGCTTTAAAGTACCACTAAGATGTGAATATCTAATGAGTAATTAGTATTGTTTCAGGGAACAATGATGGGGTGCCCATTGCTCTTCAGGAAATGTCTTTAAAGTTTCAAACTTGACCTTGACTACAAAATGCTCTTTCTCTTGGACTACATTATTTTTTAGCTCAGGTCAACTTGCAAGAGAAGTTTAGACAGGTTAGTTGTGATGGGAGAGGGAGCAGCACAGTTTGTAAGATTTTCCCCACCATGACACCTAATGCATCAGATCAAGAAGTAATATGGCACTTATACCAGTGCAATGCACCATCCCCCTTTGGGATCCAGGAGGTATCTGGAATGGTACATTGGATGGGCAAAAGGCACTGTCAAAGATGAAAACCTAAGGATGCAGAGCAGGTAGAACCCCACTTAAATCAAAGAAGCACCTCAGATCTTCAGTCAGTGTAGGTGTAACCTACTCTAACATGCCCCACCTTATATAGATCCATTTTATGTTCCTCATTGACCCAATATATACACACATCAAGAATTCTATACTCTCCCACTCAACCTGGTACATCTTCAGCTTGGCCAACCCTTTTTGGTGTAAGCTCCAGAAGGACATCTTGACTGATATGATTGGGTAGGTGGAGTCTTGGGAATAGATTAGAAAATTGTGGAAGTAGTCTACCATCTGACAATGAGGTCCATTAGGACTCAAAACGTCATAAGAACTAGAAAGGACCTTAAAGATCCAGCTAGTTCGATACCTTCATTTTGTAGATAGGAACCTGAGGCTGAGTTGAAGTCACCTACCTGCCCAAGATCACAGATTGGTGGAGCAATAAATACAATGCTGGGTCAGGAGTCAGGAAAACCTGAGTTCAAATATAGTCTCAGATACTAGCTATCTGTGTGACCCTAGACAAGACACTTAACCCTACTTGCCTCAGTTTGCATATCTGTAAAATGAGGCAGAGAAGGAAATGGCAAACTACTCCAGTGTCTTTGCCTCCCAAATGAGGTCAGGATGAGTCAGACACAACTAAATTGACAACAATAATAAATTAGGCTTTTATTTATTGTCTCGTCGTCTAGAAAAGGACCAAAATATTTGACACATAATAACCAAGAAGTCTACTGAACTATAATAACAGAAGAATGTCAGAGCTATGAAAGACTATTTAGACCTACTGCCTCATTTTAGACATGAGGGAACTGAATCCCAAAGAGGTCCCAGCATTAATTAGAAACAGAACCAAGATTAGAGCTCATCTGTATTCTGTAGCCAGTATTCTGTCTAATACATCATGGGTCCTCTGGAGAATGCTTGCACACATTCTGGTGCATTCACATGCATGCACAGAAAAATAAAAAAAGTTATTATCACATGTTCAAAGAAGTCCTGTTGCTTATCTGTGCATCTCTGGAAAGTATTCTGAAACATCAAGTTCTAGTATGTTGTCTGAACCAGAATGGACTTTTCAAAATGTTTCATGGCTCTGGAGATGTCTGAGGAATAAGAATAGGTCAGAATTCCCTGCAACCCCAAAGCAAGATTTAGGGACTCAAAAAGTCAGGATCTTCTTGCCCCAGATACTAGGGGCCCCTCTCACCAATGTAATAATTTGATGCTGAGGTCAGAAGGCCTGCTGTCATCAAATCAAGCAATCCTGCCTTTGGAGTTGGTATCTAACAGCTCTGGGTGATGGAGGGCATGAGCACATATGGAATAGTTTGGGAATATACATTCATTCCCCTTCCTGCAGTTTGGGCCTCAACTATGAAGTGTGAAATATTTTCCATATGCAGGCACAACAAGGAGGGCCCAGTTCTACCTAGTTAATAAAATGTAGTTTAAATTAGAGGAAGGGAGTATGCACTCTTATTCCAGACTAGGATTATTACCAGAATTATAAGTAATCTTTCTGCATTGAGAAATATTAGTATTCCATAAGAATAAAGTTCTCTATGAATTGGATGAAAATGTGAAAGATCATTTTTAATTGAGAAAACCTAGAATTTACTCACTTATGAGTAAAAACTAGAATTCACAGCAACTGTATGCTTGACCTTAAAAAGTGATGTGATTCTAAGTGCTTTTATATAATTCTATTGAATATTTGACTTTATTTTGAAAATGGTAAAAATGAAATAGGTAAACTATTAAATTAGTAAGATGCAAATTTTAAAGATCTGATTTTTTTTCATGCAAGCACATTTTTATACAATGGCATATTCTGTTAGTGTACAGTATGTTATCTGAAAGGAACATTTACATTTTTTTTTCTCCTAGCAAACACTGCCTGGGCTATTGTGCTTACTGCTTCAGTAATAACTTTTAAGTCAGCATCAGTCATACATTATATATTCCACTCTCTTTTCCACCCCCCCCAAAAAAAACCTAGACATTTTTCTCAGATGAAATGCCTCGGTCAAATGTATTTTAACCACAGAGAAAAATCTGTTCACTTCAAAAGTTTATGTCTATTCTACAATGACAGGATGCTATATTTATATTACATTCTACCATATTTATAAGAAAAATGAGATGAAATATACACTGTTGAAAATTTCACATGGTTTTTTCCCTCTCTGTATGAGCAAATCTTAATTTTATTTCCACGTGTGAGTGCAGATTCTAATTCTCTCCTGTCTCCCTTAAATGATGCCAGAATTTGAGAGGGCAAACAGCAAGCTTCATAACATCTACCACAGGGCTATGCAAGTGGTAGGCACGAAAAAATATCTGTTGGATGAATAAATTAACAAAATAATGATATCAGACTACACAGCCAGGCTTGATGCAGAGTTGAGGAAGATGGCAAACAGTAGGAACGGTCGTTGGCCACTTGACTAGACTCTAATCACACTGAAATTCCCAGGAATACTTGGCTCAAAAACAAACTTCTTGGCAGAGTCCCAGGAAGCTATTTTGAGCTACTGTTTCTTTTCTTTAAAAAAAAAAAAGTTGTGGCATCATACAAAAGTTTCCCTCCTCTTCGCTCATTTTTTCATCCCATCTCTTCTCCTTGATCATATTCCTTTTCTACTTGTACTGTTTCTGCTTCCCACTTTTCATTCATTATCATAATCAGAAAATATTTTAAAAGCTTATCTCCATGTAACATTGTGCTAGACATCATATAAGCTTAACTTAACAAACATAGTCCCTTCCTTCTAAGGAACTTTCCCAAAGGAGTGATTGTTTTATTTTATGTTTTACTATCAGAAAAAACAAGAACAACAACAACAACTAGTCAGAGTGCATGCCCTATTAACAGTGGGTCAGTAGCATCATCTTCAGGTACAAAGGACAACATGTTTTATAAGCTCTATAAATCAACTTGAGTACCTCTGAGGAAAACCACTACCAACCTAAGCTGTAAAGAGCGTTCTAAACCTACTGCTTACAAACCATAGATCCCCTCAAAGCTCCCTTTTCTCATGCAAACAGCTTGTTTTTTTCCCAACTCCAACTCAACATAGTCCTGCCCAATACTCAATTTTCTAAAGTTAATTATGAACACAATATTGTACATGTATGTCTTTTCTATCCTCAATATTTTTTCCTAAAATAGACATTAAGAAATGCATTTTGTAGGATAATTCTTCATCCAATGGACTGATTCAACTGCAAAAACCAGAGGGAATGAAACATAATGATTATCAAATGGGAAGAAGGAGCTCGAGTATGATTTTGACTTTTTCAAAGGAATCTTCTTTTTTTATAAATCACCATGTAAAAAGTTAATTTTTCTTCAAGAACAATCTTCCTCTCTTGTGTCCTGAAATACCATAGGCTTTGAATCATTGTAGTCCAGAAAATAAAATTTCTGAGCCCCATTTATAGAGAAGTTCAAGTGACGGAAGAACATTTGATATTTTCAGTTGCACAGAAGATCAGAGGGACTTTCAGAATAATGCATTTTCCCTCAACAAAGAGCATCTGGAAAGGCTCAGCCTACTGAAAAGAATCATTCTGACAATCTTAATGTATTCTTTTCAAGGAAGCCCTGTTCTGAGAATTCCACAGAAGGCACATCAGCACCTCAGACAAGCACCCAATCTATACCATTAGAGCTACTTGTAAACAGAGGGAACTGAAAATATTTTCCAAACACTACAGACTAGAATCAGCTGCTAGATTAAAAATAAAGAATAGTATAGATAGTCCTTCATAGTACATTCTTCTAAGTCTTCATTCGCAGATCAATATAAGAATAAATATTTGAAAGGTTTGCCGCTCTTTTCAAGAGCATAAAAACAGGTTATTCATTCATTTCACAAGAAGGGGAACTTAACTTTTCAAATCATGCTGTATCACAAAGAAATCCTAAGAAAGAAGTACAAAACAGAAAAATGCTTCATTGATGTTGTTATTGTTACTACCAGTTTTGGGGAACAATTAATCAGAAGGAGGAGGAGAACATTAATCATTTATACAAATATATTTCATCTGGGAATTTAAAATATTCTGCAAACATTCTTAATTTTCATGATTTCTGTGAGCCAAAGGGCTATAATTCACACCTTGCTTCCTCTTTTTTTTTTATTTAAATAAATGACAAACTATTCCTAGGAAACAGGATCTTAAGAAAATTTGAGAAACTTGTCTCACATTTAATCAAGTTGATGGTACACTAATATTGGGACAGAAGACTTGCATATTCTAATGTTACAATGGACTATCTCCCTTTAATACTTTAAAGAATATAATTTTGAAGTTATTTTCAAAGAACTATTTAGAAAATCAAACTCCTGTCTCTATCTTCCCAAACTGACATTATAAATCCCTTTTCTTCACTTAATATTTATTCCAAGCACCTCTTTCTTCCCATCAGTACCTCTTTCTACTGCAAATATTTTTAAATAAAAGCCAAAGAATAGGGTCCCATTCATTACGTCACACCCCAGTACCTAGTATAACTGGCACAGAGAGAGTAGGCATATAATAAGTGCTTGTTAGCTGACTGATTGATTGACTGATCACTTTCTTCTTTTGACTACTGATACTCATATTGAAATCCTAAAACACTCAATTTATAGATATATGGCTTTGAGCATTACAATGTTCTTTGATTCATACTTTTCCATAGGGTTTGCCTCCCTAAAGCAGAGACTGTCTTAGAATCACCTCAAACTCAATATGTTCAACACTGAACTCACTTTACCTTCCCTCCAAATCAATTTTCTTTCCCTTTATTTTTTCTATCATTCTCCCATTATTTGCAGTCACCCAAATGATGAAACTGAGAATCACCTTCAATTTCCCCTACCCTTTATCCCTTGTATCCAGTCTGTAACCAACTTCTAATTTTTCCTTTGTACTCCATGTGATTCACCCTCTCTCTCGTCATTATCATTACCTGATTCCTAGAAAAAATTCTAGTCAAGAACTACCTTCTGCATGAGACCTTTCCATGTTGCCTGACCCCAGCTTCTATTATATCAACTCCTCAAATTTTTCTTATATATATATATATTACATATACCTATTTCTCATCATGTTGTCTCTGCCATTGGAATGCAAGTTTCTTTAGGGTAGGAACTACTTTTGTGTTTGTAATCCTAACACCTAACATAATACCTGGGTGACTAGTGGGTGTGTTTAATAAATGTTTGTTGACTGATTGATAGCAGTGTATGAGAATTGCCTGTATCCAGTCTCCCCCCCCCCCCCCGCCCCCTTGAGTTCTGCTTGCACACTATTACCAGGTTTACTTTCATGAACTATAAATTTTATCAAGCCATTCATTCCCCTTGATCAGGAACCTGTAATGGATTCCCATGGCCACTGGGATGCAATCAAATTTCTTAACTTAACATTCAAAGAACTCCATAATCTGGTCCTAGCCAATCTACCCAGTCTTGAATCTCACCTTCCACCACCATGTAGGAGAAAGAGTGCTAGATTTGGAGCCAGAAGGGCTAGGTTTAAATCCCAACTCTGATACTTACTTTAACTTTGGGCAAGTCCTTTCCCCTCTCTAGATCTTAATTTCCTCAACTATAAAATCAAATATTTGGATTAAGTGGCCTTAAAAGTTCTCTACCTCTTTGATACTCTTCTCACACCAAATTTGGTATCCACTTATTGTTGTCCACTGAGAATGCCATCCCTAAAACTCCAACTACCCAAATTCTACCAGTCTTAGAATTCTGAAGTTGGAAGGGATCTCAGAGGTAATCTAGTATAATGACCAGATCCAATAATCTAATCATTTCTACAACATTCTCATTTTATATTCACCTAGAAATTCCTGAATTATATAATGCCAGAGCTCCTAAAGCTTTACAATGCCTCCTAAGGATAACTAATAAATACCCCAGCAAGTCATCCAAGACCTGGGAAATACTTTGTCTAAGGTCAAAACTAAAACAAAGTGGTCTAAGGAAAAAGTTCAAGATCAGTTTGACAAACTGATTGTTTGACAAAGTAACCTAGGACAAACTCTGCAAGATGGTGCCCAGCTATAAACCTATTACCCCTGCAACAGTCTGAGAGAGACTAAAGATCCAGAATTTTCTAACCCAGGAATTGCCTAGTCAAGATCTGATGAGGATAGTTGCCACAGTCCACAAGTGCTGCAGAGCAGGAATACTAATTGTACATCTGCTCCAACTGGTTATGAAGATTCATGAAATGGCTTAGCAGTTTTTATGTAAATTTTCACTAATAAAGTTATTGATGTAAGGAAGAAAAAGAAATAGAAATCCTATTCCATTGTTGGACACCTCAAATCATGCAATTATTTAAGTTCTTTAGAGTGAACCCAAATTCCCTACTCTGTAACTTCCATTTGTTCAAATTCTCCCCCATGGACCAACAAAGAGTACATCTACTCCCTCTTCCATGTAACAATCCTTCAAATACATGAAGATGGCTACATAAGTGCTCCCCTATACCCAGGTTTTCTCTTTTCTAGGTTAGACCTACCTTGTACCTTAAAATTATGCCTCATATGACATAATGTCTGGATTCTTTACCATCCTGTTCACTCTCCTCTGGCTATTTCCTAGTTTATCAATGTTCTTTGTAAAACGTATTGCCCAGAATTCAACACAATACTACAAATACCTTTCAAAGATCAAATCTCAATTTCCTCTGTGGGTCTTTGAAAAATAATTTTGGTTCAGGTCAACATTGGTCTCTCCTCTCCTTGATCTTTTCCTATCCTATATATTTTGGCACACTTCTCCCACAGAGTCCAACCCAGTAGAGGCATTTGTTCAATTGAATTATTTCTCAATAGAGAAATGTCAGGTTTTCTATGGTGGAGGGATAGTCATAGAAACTGCAGACTGGTTAGAGAAAAATAAGTCTTACCTGAAGAGGAAGTTGGCTATTCTGCTTGTTTACTCATGCAGAGTCTAAACAATGACACAGCCTTTCAGACTGGAAAGTTCTGTACAAATAAACTCTCCCAGACAGTCCTAAGATAAAGAAAAAACATGGAACTCCCTTTCCTAGATGGGCTATTAGGCACAGGCACTCAGGCTTAGTTATAAACACCATTTAATGATGCTATATAGCTTTAAATAAAGGCATCCTTTCTAATTAAAGTTATGTTTATTCTTCAGTTAGACAGTGACACTTAATACATTTTGCATCAGACTATGTTAAGGATGGGGGAGAAATACTCTAAATATTTATTTTAATTTAAACGGTATTTAAAGCATGTGACTTAAGTGTCATTAGCTAAAAGAGGCTCTGGGTTATAATCCCAGCCTCACAATAAGGTCAGGGCTCATGGATTTCTCCCATATCCCTTCCTGTCCAACTGAAATGCCAAAGATGTTAATATTCTTCCTTAACCACAAAGCTGAGTCAAAGTTAGAGATCTCACTTCTCCATGAGAAAGAGTCAAACTGGCTCATCTTTCTCCTACTGTACTCAAAATTCACTGTGAAAGGATTAATCTTTAATATCATAATTTTTAATCAAGGTGAATTTCATACTTTAATGGAAAGACAATTTCCCATCAACTCATTCTCTTTCTTTTTTTCTTTCCTTCTTTCTTCCTTCTTCCCTTTTTCTTCTCAGCTACCTCTCTTTGCACAGATAAGTGCAAGCCTGTAAATTTGCAACTGATAGATTAATGAGTAGAAAGCACTAGTCCCTCTGGACTCAATCCATTTTTAAGTGAGCTATGAGAACTTGGACATTTTACAGATCCTGGAAGGATGAAATATGAGGTGAGAAAGGGAAGTTTGACACATACACACATAGAGTGATCTCTAGGGTTGAGGGGGAAGGGAAAAGGGAGAAAATATTAAGACAGGATGTATACTATAGGATGTATACTAAATTGACTGATAATGGCAATGGAGAATAAGATCAGCCTTTCTATCAAGCCTTTGAAGATTGAGTAGTTAATGTGAAGTTGTAATTTCACACATAAAAATCTTGTGGATTAAAACAATATCCCTCTATACAAAAAGCATTCTGTGGCATTCGTCCCAGATCTACAGATTATATATCACTTTCTAGTAATCACAACAAAAAACCCTACTATTAATTTTTAATCAAACTAAATATAACAAGAATTGAGTCCAAATTCTTCTGCTATCTCAGCCCTTTACCTTTTTTCACTAGTAATGCAATGTACTAGTGAAAAGGAAAAATGGAAAAGGATAAAAAAGAAAGTTTACATGAAGAGGAAAAAGATTATCCTACCCCCAAATAACAGGGGAGCTCTAGTCCATGACTTCCATTTCTATGTAGTCCAAGTTGTGAGGTAGGTATTGTCCTTGATGAGAGAGGGGCAGAGCTGGGAAACAAATTATCACCAATTCTATAGAAAAGATCTAACTTCCTTTTGCTACCTCTGAAACATATCTTTTTATGCAAAGAAAGAAAAAGGGCACTATTATTTTCAGATGTCTTAGGGCTATGTATTTTTCAGTGTAGTATCTGTATATCTGAATCAAAGATATGAGAAAAGCTCCCCCCCCCCCCCCCCGTCTCTGTCTCTGTCTCTGTCTCTCTGTCTCTCTGTCTCTCTCTCACACACACACACACACACACACACACACACACACACACACACACACATCTCTTACAATGTGGACACTGAAAGAAGAAAACCAAACATATTGGTTATATGAATTATACAAACCCTGAAAATCATTTAAAAAACCAAATTAGCCATTCACCATAGAATGTGAACTAAAGGAATCTAAAAAAATTGATCAAAAATAAGATAATGTAAGAGAAATGGAAAGGTCTAGCATAATACTGGGCACATAGTAGACATGCAATAAACACATTAAAGTATTCTTTGCTTTCTAGTATTATTGGAATTTAAGAAATGCAAGGAATAAAATAATGTTTGCTTTTACATTTGTCAAGCAGGGAGGGAGAATCATATTACTATCTTGATTGGTCAAGGTCCAAGAGCAACCTGGATTTGAGAAACCTACACAAATCAAACATTTAAATACTTAAATTGTGATAGCAAACATTTTAATAAAAACATAAATTATCACCTTCATGACAAGTGCTTTTTCTGATAGCTTATCCTGACTTGTATCCTTTACATAGGATCATTGATTTAGAGCTAGAAGGGACCTTGGAGAGCATTCATCCCAACTTCCTCATTTGACAGATAAGAAAACTGAGAGGCTCAGAGAGTTAAAAGATTTCCTCAAGGTCACACACCTATTAATTGTCTGAGGGAGGGTTTGAACCCAGGTCTTCCTGACTATAAGTATCATTCTGTCTTCACTACACCACTGAGCAACTTCAAAGCATTGCTATAATGACACTACTAAGGTTAGGAAAAGAAAAGCAGATGAATTTTGTTTATGAACCTATATTTTTAGTTTTTGTCTTGGTGCATGCTGTGTTTTTCACATAAGAGAGGTTCAGCAAATAATTACTGAATTAAAATGGTAAATTACTTTACACAAAGAAATGCTTCTAAATTGGGATTCTCCCATTTAGTGTAAGCTGTTGTTTCTACAAGCATTTTCTATGTGTGTGTAATTCCTACCCAATTGAAAGCATGATACTTCCTATGTCTACATAAGTGTCTAAATAAGCAATTTATTTTCTCCTGTTATCACCTCTGTTATGACACTGAACTTCTTGCCTTTTCATTATATACTATTTGTCTATTATCATCTATTGGCATAAATTTAAATCTTTTGTTGTTCTCTACAGGATGTTGGGGGAAACGAAGGCAAAAGGAGAAGGGGCCAGCAGAGGAAGAGATGGATGGTGTCATGGAAGTGCCAAACATGAGCTTGGGCAGACTTTGGGATATGGTGGAGGATAGAAAGGCTTGGTGTGCTATGGTCCCTGGGGTCACAAAGAATCAGACATGACTGAACAACAGACTTTCTGTTTTAGTAAGGATTTGTGTTTGTTTGGAGTTTAGTTTTTTGTTTTGTTTTGTTTGTTTCTATGCTGGTATAGCTTAGTATTTAGAAAAATACTCAACTGCCCCAAATGATAATGATGCTGACTTGGAGCATATCTTTGTTGGGTGGATGCTTTGTAGGTTTCCTAAGATGCTTTCCTTATGGTAGATGAAAAACTATTATCTTCTTCCTGACTTGTGCTAAACCTTTCCATATAGAGTGGGACTCATTCAAATGGAATTACAGTATATTGTCCTGTAAGGGCAATCAAAATGAAATCCAGTTGACTTAAGACAGCATATCAGGCTATGCTCAAAGGTTTGAAACAAAATGAACTGCTACCCCTATTTAAATCACCTACAAAAATTCAAAAAGCTGAACCTCTCTGGAAAATTTCATTTCTCGGATTTCAAAGTGGCTGTCACCAATAAATTCCTGACCAGAGTATATTGTACTGCTTCACAGTAACTTTTACTCTTGAATTCTAAATAAATCAGTTTGTTAAATCTCTGCTCATTCAGTTTAAACCAGATATGAGGACCAAAGCCAGGTTTGCAGGCCAAAGTCTGACTATTACATTTTCCCCTTAAATGTCAGGAAATAATTATTTAAAATCAGAGCTAGAATTAGAAGGGCCTAGAAGTCATCTGGTACAATGGTGTCAAACTCAAATCATTCAGAATCAGGGAAACCTGTCATTTGTGGGCTTAAAAAATCATGTACTGATGTTTTTGTGTTTTAGTTATTTTTCAGTTGTGTCTAACTCCTTGTGACCCATTTTGGAGTTTTCTTGGCAAAGATACTGACTGGGATGGTTTGCCATTTTCTCCCATAGCTCATTTTACAAATGAAGAAATTTAGGCAAAGTGGTCACATAGCTAGTAAACGTCAGAGGTCAGATTTTAACTCAGAAAGAAGAGTCCTTTTAATTCCCAACCTGACACTCTATCCATTGTCCTACCTAGTTGCCATGATATTAACATTATCCATGTTCTAGTATATTTTTATTTATTTAAATATTTTCAAATATGACAACTGAGCTACATCCTGTAATACATTTTCCAGATGACTCAACCTTCCTCCGTTTAATACCAGAACATTATTTTTTTTCCCATTTTAAACTTTAAAAGTTCCTTTTTTGTCTTCTTAAAAAAAGCAAACAAATGTTGATTGATTACTCCTTGATGTCCTTTCGTCATAATTATGACCATTAGTTATTGCACAGTATCTTAATATAATCATGATGTTAGGGGTTATTGAAGCATGTTATGGTATTCATTCTAGTCCTAAATGACTCATCTCTGGAGATTTTGGAATTCTCATGTTGACTTTTCATAGTTTAACTGTCTCCCTTATTTTTAGAATCTTAGTTGTCAAGTCTTGCTGCTACCTATCAGTGTACCTGTTAATTTACTGACTCTAGACCCATATGAGCAGGACAAACAATTATCTGATTGGATTGTGTTGAAAATAAAAGTTAACAGGTAATGAGTAATCAATAAATAAATGAATATATAAGTAAAAAAATAAATATTTCCCAATTTCATTTTACTCTGGTTCCAGCTGCACTTGAAAGTGTGTGGCTGCAATGTGTCTGACACCTGTGATCTAGTACATCTAACCCTGCACCTTTTATTGAGGAAGAATGTGAAAGCCAGCAAGATTAAGCAATCTGCTTGAATTCAAACAATTAGTAAGTAGTAGAGCTGGGATTTGAACTCAGTTTTAAAACTGCAAATTCAATGCTCCTTCCACTGCATCGTGAGACTTCAACAAAAGCTTTTTGTTTAGACATCTTTTCCCCTTAATCCCTATACTTTGACATGCTAATGGACATGGTTATCACACCAGCACAGAACACAATTTCTCTATCTTGCCATCACATGCAACTGTCTTGCATGACCTTTGGTAAATCTTCCATAGAGCATCCACCCAGTGAGCTAGAATATCTCCTTTGTTTCTATTTGTTTGTTTTGTTATTGTTGCTGTTTGCAGCATCTGAAAGATGGGACAGCTAGTTGGTGCAAGACTTGGAGTCAGGAAGACTTGAGTTGATATCTTGCCTCGGACACTAGTTGTATGACGGTGGGCAAGTCACTTAATCTTTGTCTGCCTCTGTTTTCTCATTTACAAAACAGGAATTATAATAACATACTTCATAGAGTTGTTGAGATCAAATGAGTTAACTCATGTAGAGCATTTTGCAGAACTTAAAGTGCTATATAATATAAACCTTATGTACCATTATCTTTATCCTCCTCATTCTCATCTTCATCCTTATCACCACAGCTATTATAAGCAGCAATCCAGTTTCTATATCCCTCATTCTGTCTGCCTGACTGGCTTACCTATTTTTTATCATGCATATCTTTTATGATATCTTGTATACTATTTGTGTATGCTGGTCCCCAAAGCTCTTCATCTAAGATCATGGATAAAATATACACAGTAGGGAGACACCACGGTATGGGAGAAGAAACAGTATTCTTGAGTCAAAGAATCTGGGTTTTAAATCTTGCTCCTGCCATTTACCATCTATATGAGCTTGGACAAGTCACTTCCTTTAATAAGAGCCTCAGTTTTCTCATCTGAAAGATAAAGGACTGGAACTAAATAACCTCTGAAATTCATTCTAGCTCTAGATCTATATAATTCTATAATCTGTGATTCTCAAGACTCTAATCATGATAGAGATGGATTTTTTAATCATGATAGAGATGGATTTTTTATAATAACAGGCAGTTAAGAATTATTGAAATCACTGTGTCCAAATGAAATTCAGCCTGATACCCTCCTCCTCTTCAAACCTAGATCTATATGATCATCTATCTGTAGCATGTGTGTGTGCACATTTATGTAATTTAATGGGTGACCAACCTAGTATGGAGGTGGAGGAGGAAATAGAGGTGGAGGTGGAGATGGAGGTAGAAATGGAGAAGACGACAGAGAGAGATAGATGTAGAATAGATATCATGAAATATTTTAATACATATGTGAAATAAAACAAATACATTGTTATCACCATGAAAAAATTCAAATCAGGATCTCTCTAAGAGGTAACAATTATCAAAACATTTTTTCTTCAAAATGTCTCTAGTATAGGCATGTGTGTAATAATAATGGCCAAAGAGGAAAATAGAAATATTCTTTGATAATGAAGAAAGGAGAACCACTCTGAGCTAGCCCTGTAAGATGGAGAACACTAAGAATCACAGATGCTAAAATATTTTTCACCTAGCAACTTCCTTCAGGCTTTCGTGATCCCTATATAGCAAAACAAATAAGTATGGTTGTATGATTGCTACTTCGAGGATAGTATTGGTCCTCAGAATCTCTGAATGATTTAAAAGATAGGGAATCAGAGTCAGACAGACAGAAAGAGACAATGAGACAGAGAGTGACAGGGAGGAGAGACAAAGAGGAAGAGGGAGGGAGGGAGGGAGAAACACAGAGACAGACAGACAGACAAACAGACAAATAGACAGAGATGGGGAGAGAGAGAGAGAGAGAGAGAGAGAGAGAGAGAGAGAGAGAGAGAGAGAGAGAGAGAGAGAGAGAGAGAGAGAGAGAGACATGACTATTAAGTCAATAAGGGCACACACCACCAAACATCATATTACTGCTTAGAGGAAAACAGAATTTAGGTGAAGCAATAATCCTAGGGACTGTTTGTTCTATAGGGACAATCTGACAAATTAGAGTTCATAGGATCATAGAAGCATAGCCAGAAAAGACCATATGATCCTGGAGAGCAAAATTCATATTTTAAAATCTTAAAATAGATAGATAGAAGACTAACCAATACTCTAATGGTGATAAAACTCCTTTCCCCTCAACTACATTCTTTACAACTTTCCCCTTCCTGGTCAAGATCACCAAGAGCAGGATCTACTCTAGAATCTTTAAAGCCTGATCACATTCCCTCAACTTCATCTCTTCAAGGAAGTTTTCTATAATCATTTTATCATAATGAATTAAAATCATTATAATTATATAGAGAAAAATATTTCATCTCTGGCTTTTGTATATAATGTATCATGATCCTAAGTAAAATCTGCAAGTTAGCCAAAGATGGCTATTTTGACTTATTGCCAAATGTATTTTAAACTTCTTACCCATTCTTATACTTAGAGGGAGAAAAAAGAGGGACCAAGGAAGCTGAGATATAAAAAACTAAAAACGAGTACAATAAATTAATACTCTTCCCAAGTGATTCCTCTTCACTGAGAATGTGCTGACAACCATTTGTTGACTTTGGGGGGACCATACGAAACTAATTGCAGGCTTTTCTCATTTGCCACTCCTAATACACCATCATCTCAGGATATTTTTTCCATTTCCTTTATAGGAAATTTTAGCTTCTGATTTTCAATTTAAAAAATGTGAAATGCCATGTCTAATTCAGTCATACAGGCCCCCTAGGGCTTGTGGCATACTTTAAATAAATCATAAAAATAAAATATCAGATGCTTCCTCCAAATCTAATTCAATTATAAAAAAACAGATTTGTTTTGCTTAGTTTAAGGTGAAACTTGACTATTGGAGGCTAGAAAAAATGAACTGTAAACCCCATATATTAGTATAGTGTAAGATTCTCAGCCTTTGATGTTTATATTTGCTACTTGAGAGGTGATGCTTACAAAGAACATGCATCACTCCAGAATTCTGAAAACCATTGAAGTGGGCAATATATTTCATTGACACCAAGAACAGCTGAACATACAGAATTAATAATACTGTGTTTTTCTAAATGTGAATAAAATCATAATTTCCCAGGCTAACCAGAAGACTTTCAGGGTCAATCGTAATAAAGATGGAAAAATTCTTTCTCAAATCTGTTTTTTTAATCCATTATTTTTCTTTTTTTAAAGACATTGAAATGACTCCTTATGCATTTAATGTTTGGAAGTTAGAATGGAATATAGCTTTTTTTCCACTCTGATGTCCCAAATTTATATAATGGGAATCAGAGACTGAAAAACTGTGTCCTGCAGTGGAAGTCCCAGCTAAGCTATACTTATAAGAGACTCGATTCTATCCTTTCTCAGCTAGATTAGAGAACATTGCTTATTCCTGGCCTGCTTGATTGTCTAAAAGCTTGTGGGGGTTTTTTGTTGTTGTTCAGTTTTTTTAAAAAAAGACAGAAATAGCCTAGCCTTTTTTGGTTTGTTTCAGTCCTTCTCCTTATCTTGGATGACTTTCCCATACTAACTAATTTTCAAAATACATGAGAAAATTTTAGTTTGACTAGCACAAACAAGAAAGAGCCAACTAGGTTTGGTCATATTTCCTTGTAAGGGCTTAGAATAGACCTGGTGCCCTTGCCTAAAGGAATTCAGAAATCACAGTCCTCTGTCATTTCTATTGCTGACCCTAAAGCAATCCTGAGGAAGAAAGGAGAATAAATAACAGTATAAGTTGATTGGTTGGGGGGTGGGGGTAGTGGAGAGTTAGAAAGAAAATGGACAACTCTTGTTTTCCTGTCATCAGTCTGAGTTTGTAATATGTCCCAAAAGTGAAGGGATAAGATATATTGTCTTCAAAGTAGAAAAAAAAACTCTCTTAAAAAAAGGGGGGCTTTCAACAGAAGTATAAAATATTAAACACATTTTTTAAAGTAATTATTTCTTTCTTTCTCACACAGTATAAAGAAACTGAGATGCCTTTTTCTTTCTAAACTCAGAGATTCTTAACCTGAGGCCAAAGGCTTTTCTTCTAATATTCTGATAACTGCATTTGAATATCACTGGCTTCTTTGTAATACCATGTTTTATTTTATGCCTTTAAAAATATTATTCTGAAAAGGGTTCCAAAGCTTCACTAGACAATCAAAGTGGTCCATGACACTAAAAAGATAAAGACACTCAACTCTAAAGAATCAATCACTGGCTAATATGTTAACATTTTTTTTAAAGTATTCATGAAATAATCATCATATCATCTGTTATTTCTCTTCCCTCAAGAATATCAACTTTTTTTTTTCCAAAATGTTTTAAAAAGCTGTAATATCTTAGTTTTAATGTTCTCCTGATGTTATTACATATGTCTCTTTGGAAATCATGCTTTCTTCAACCAAACTTAAAATTCTGTCAAAGTCTACATTTCTGCTGTTGACTCTTCTTTGTCTACTATTATGGTTAAAGGAATTGTTGAGCACTGAAGAGGTACAGGGGATAAGGAAGGTTTTGTAACAGGGAATGGAGGAGTTGAAGGGATAAAGGGAATATGGGTGCTGGTGAGGTAAAAGGAGAGATGCTGAGAGGCTGTGAAAAATGGGGTTCCCGAGAAATGGGCCAACTATGATAGCCTGAGGGAATATCTTCTCTATTAATTGATGTTGAAGATACCCCAGAGCAGGTAAGCACAGACCCTCCTGAGAGACAAGCCTCCCTTAGAACAAGGTCACCCAGCAGGGGTCCAATAAGGATCCTTTATAGTTGAATGGCTGTCCTTAGGTTCTGCTCCCTGTATGTCCCCCTGAAATGATTGTCCTCTTATCTGACTGTGAGTTATTTAAATAAAGATGAATTTAATAACAAGTTTGGATCATAAAGATATCAGGGTAGAGGGAAGAGGGGTTCTCTATACTTTTTCCCAGATTGAGTTTGAGTCTCTCAGCTTTTGAGCTGAGGCCAGGCCTCAAAGGCTGGTGGAGGGTTTCTTTTGTTCCTATCTATGCTAAGCTGTACTAGCTTTCTTAAGTCTTTTTTTAAAGACTTTGAGTCTTTAGCAATAGACAAGAGGAAGAAAAGGTTCTGACCTTCAGAGCTGGTTGGGCATGTCTCTTTGGGCTAGTGCCCCTAAGGACTGATCTTACAGTTCAAACCACTCCCCTTAAGTCCTTTTGTTCAATGACATGATCATAGGAATCCAGGTAGAGCATACAGTTGGGGAAAATCCAGGAATAGAGGTACTTCTATCCAGAGACAGGGAGAGAGGCTCCTTCCAGGCCCATGGTCTGGAAAGAGAAACCTTAAGAACAACAACTGTCACTCTCCAAGCCACCCCTACCCTCACCAACTGTCATCATTATCAATATCTTCACTCTAACATTCCAACTACTGTCAGTTCCACCTCAATGGCATAAATACTAAAGCTTCATTCAGTTTTCCTTTCCATACTACCCACATCCATATTCTTCAAGACCCAAATCAAATGCTATCATTTTTAAGAGGCCTTCCCAGATAATCCAGTACACATTGATTTCCTCCCTTATTATACTTCTGCTAGAATTTGGAGATGTATAGGCTGCCTTGAATTCATATTTAACCATGTCATGTGGCTATGTTTTAAGGGTCAAATATTTGCATTCCTTTTGCATCCTCCCCCAAACCTAGCATGATATTAAAAGCTCCATAGGTTCCATATACAGTTTATAAAACAAATTAACACTGTCATGATCACAGGGCAAGACACATAATTTGTAAATGAAGATTATTGTTCAAAGAAATACATCTAAAGGATTGTTTATAAACACCCCCAAATAATTCTGAACTATCTAGCTCTAAAGAAAAAAACTTTTAAAATAACAATGATGAGCATTCATCATATCCAAAGTACAATACAAATATTAGAAATCTGACAGCAATCAAATTTATCCAAAAATTCACTAAAATTATGTTTTTTTCTCTGTTTTTAATTGTTTTTTTTTATGTTCTAAAATATCTATAACAGCTCTCTTTGTTGTAGAAAAGAACTGGAAATTGAAGGGATGCCCATTAATGGGGGAATGGCTAAACAAGTTGTGGCATATGATTGTAATGGAATACTACTGAGTCATAAGAAATGATGAACAGGTTAATTTTGGAAAAACATGGAAAGGCTTACATGAAGTTATGGAAAGTAAAATTAGCAGAACCAAGAGAGCATTCTATAGAGCAACAAAAATATTGTTTGAAACATGATGGGTATAAATAAAAATAAGCAAGACATAGTTTTATATATACATATATATCTTTTTGTCAAGTGATGTTTTCTTTAATGGGGGAGAAGAGAGAAAGAGGGAGTTAACAGAGTATTTAAATGTAGTAAACAAATAAATTTAATTAAAAAAATAAAATTGTTCTTCAGCTAGAGGAAATATGATCTGCCATAATGCTTTTTCAATTATTGGAGTGTGAAGCTCTCCCTAATATTTCAAAACAAACATCTGAAAAAAATGGGAGTCTAGCTAAATTAAGATTCTGTTTCCACCCCTCTTAATTTCAGTGGAAGTGTATATGACATTAATCTCTATGCAAGAAGCTTGCATTGCGCCTTATTGCCTCCAGTCAAGATCACCAACTTGATTTCCCTTGTACACAACATTCTACCTTCTACCTCTGGGCTTTTTCCTAGCCTGCCTCCAAAGCCTAGTATTCACTTCTACTTTCTGAAATTGCTCTTCAAGGCTCAACTCAAATACTGCCTCCTATAAGAAGTATTTACTGATTTGTCCATTTATTAATGTGCTTCCAGCCCTCCCCATTACTTTGTATATATTTTGCATTTATCTGTGTTTACTTTGCTTTGACCCTCTAACCTCCAGTAGAGTTCTAGCTCCTAGAGGGCAAGAACTACTTAATTTGTGTCCCTGTATACCCAGAATATAATTCCATATTAGGCTTATAGTAGGCACTATGTAGATACTTTCTGAAAGAAGTTGAGAGGAATTAAAGATAGAGTATAGGTAGCTAAGCAGTATGAACACTGAACCTGGACTTAGGAAGACCTAAATTTAAATCCAACCTCATGTTCTTTCTAGCTGACCCTGAGTGAGTCACTTAACCTCTATCTGCCTCTCTTTTCCCTTCTACAAAATGGGGATAATAGTACTCACCTCCCAGAACCGTTATAAGTGTAAAACAAGATCATGCCTTTAAGATGCTTTGCGAACCATAAAGCACTATATAAATTCTATTACTGTTGGTGTTGGTGTTAAACTAGTGGAGCAAAGTTCCCTCACTTTCTCTAAGATCTAAGACAATAATCATCAGCCCATGTCAATGGCAAGTCCATTGACTAGCACACATTATGAAGAATTCACATGATTTTCCATGAAAACAAAATAATTTTACAAGCGTTCACAAAATGAAAAGTCCTGAAAATAAGGTACATTGGCCTGCAAGATGGAAGTGTCCTGGGTCCTTGTCCTATTCACTACTGGCTTCCAGAAGAACAAAAACTTAGCACATTTGTACCTCAAATTCTCTAAATGAAAAGGTGATAATTCAACTTGATTCAGCAAACACTTCTTAAATGCCTACTGTGTGCAAGGCACTGTGCTGTCTTATGGAAATAAGACAACAAAATAATTCCTGCTCTAAAAGAACTTACTTTAATTGGGTAAGACTTGGAAGAGGAGGAAAATCACATGTAGACAGACAAAGGAGAAGCCATTTAGAGTGCGAGAAAGTATCAATGTTTGAGAGTGAGGGATAGCTTTGGGTAGGAAATGATATTTAAAGTGACCCCTGAATAAAAGTAAAGAGTCTGAGAAGAGAATGTAAGGATGGAGGGAATTCCAAGTATGGGGAATAATAGCATGAAGAAAGCAAAATGAGAAAAGGAATATGAAGTCCAGAGAACAGAAAAGTAGTCCAATTTGCCAGAATGTGAAGTACACGAAGAGACATAACATGAAATGTCTAGAAAGGAAATCAGACTGGAGAGAGCTTTAAATGTCATGCTGAGGATTTTATATTTATTCCTAAAGGCAATAGGGGAGGCACTGAATTTTTTTTTTTGAGCAGAGAATTGGTATGTAGGCAGCACAGTGCAGTTGAAAAAATGCTGGATCCAGTCCTGGCTATTCTACATACTACATATGTGTAACTTTCTTAACAACTCTGGTCCTCAGTTTCCTAATCTATAAAAGTGAGGAGGTTGAATTAGAGAATCTTTGAGGTTCCCTCTAGTTCTAAATATCTGTGCCTTGGGAAGATAATCTTGGCAACTATATGAAAAGAGGAATTGGAGTTGGAAGAGATTAGAAGCAGGAAGGCCAATTAAGAGGCCATTAAAATAATGCAGATCACAAGAAATAAGGACTGCTTCTAAGATAGTATGATTGTGAATAGGAGGAAATGGGGTGGGAAATGGAACAGATCTGAAAATTAGTAAGGAGGTGGATTCAAAAGAGCAATTAGGTAGCCCAGTGGATAAAGCACTTCATTTGCCATCAGAAAGATTCAGTCTTCATGAGTTCGAATCTGGCTTCTGATATTTATTAGCTATGTGACCCTGGTAAGTCACTTAAACCTGTTGGCCTCAGTTTCCTCACCTATAAAATGAGCTGGAGAAGGAAATGCCAAACCACTCCAGTATCTTTGCTAAGAAAACCACAATGGGGTTGCAAAGAATCATATTCTATTACAACAATTGAAAGACAGCAGTAGAATCAGAAAGACTTGTCAAATGTCGATGAGGCAGGGGGAAAGAAAGAATGAAGGAAGAATCAAGTATAACTTCAAATTTTTAGTCCTCATGACTAGGAGGATAATGCTGCTATTGACAGAAACAGGGATGTTTAGGGGAGAGAAGAATTTTGGAAGAAGACTAACGAGTTTTGTCTGGATGTGTTAAGTCTGAGAAGTTTATGGGTCAGCCAGTAGAGATATCTTTCAGTTAACTGATGAGAATAGAATTCAGAAAAAGGATTACTTTGCTATAACCACTTGCTGGGACTGTTGTATTGGGTAAATGTGTCATTAAGATTTAAATTATTTGAGTTCAAACATAAATATGGGAGTTAACAGGTTTCTATAAGATCTTATTTTATGAATAGCATTAAATTATGCATTCCAGGTCAAAACATTAAAAGAGGCAATGAACAAAAATATTTTTAAAGAATTCTTTGGAAGAAAAAAATAAACAAGAGTAGTTTGTTAATAAGCACTGAATCAAAATTACACATAAAATACAGCATCCTCTGTTATAGGTTTGAAAGGACCTGCATCCTTCTGAAACACAGCATGGCTGATATTGGGAGAGAACAGTGGACAACTTCCAAAACAGTCATTCCCAGAATTCACCAAAAAGTAATGAATTTCCCCCAAAAGAAACTATTCTTCCAGCTATTTTGACTACAAGATGAAGCAAGTGAAGTGTTCAGTGGACAATAACAGGTAACAGAGTTGAAGGCAGAATTAGTGATGCTAAAAAATAACTAATTTTCTTCCTTTTTCCTTAGTAACTTTGTCATGCTGTCTCAAAAATATCACAACCCAGTGCTTCCTTTACCCAATGATCTCTCAAGATTCTCACAAATGCCTGTCCAGCATCACAGAATAATCATAGCAAAGCAATCATTCTTTTCTTCCTCCTTTAAACACAATCTTCCCCATGCACCTTCCCCCCAAAAATCCAACCCAGGAAAAAGAGCACATAGTCTGGATATCACTTTAGAGGGAAGTAAAGTAGAGCTGGAAGAAGAGGTCTAATAGTAGTCTGGAAAACATCTATGGCAATACCAAGAAGGGAGTGGCTTCAGCTCTCAGAAACCTCACAAATCACCTCTTCCTTCCAATGAAAGCTGTTCCCCCCCAGGACTGAAATGATGACTGGATCAATTCTGAAGGGTTGGTTGTTGTCCTGTGTACTCAAAAGAAAACCAACATGACATCACTATGTCAGGGTCAATACACAGGTCACCTGACTATGGCTGACCAGTCCAATATGAACTCAGAAGACTCTAGCCCAGGCCAGGCACATACAGTCTGTAGGAACATTTGGGATGGAGATGTCTCTAGATTTTTGCACCTCACATTTCTTTTGAGCTACTTCAATTGTACTTTGCTCACAGAGCGGAGCACCTTCTTTGATGTGGGCATGCCATGCTGGACAATCCTGTGGCAGCATCTCCCCTGTCTCACAACTGATACTAAAGTTCTTCAGGAGACCTTGACTTCTTCTGACCTACAAGTGAGCACTTTCCTTGTGCGAGTTCTCTATAGAAGTCCTTTAGGCGACACACATTTGACATTAAAATGATGTGGCCCAGCCCATTGGAGTTAGCTCTC
Source organism: Monodelphis domestica (assembly GCF_027887165.1). Lineage (NCBI taxonomy): Eukaryota > Metazoa > Chordata > Mammalia > Didelphimorphia > Didelphidae > Monodelphis > Monodelphis domestica. The sequence goes on along the minus strand of NC_077229.1, from coordinate 218,458,206 downwards.
TGCAGTAGAGTCTGAGTGCTTGGCAGTTCAGCTCAAGGAAGGACCCCAGTGACCAGTACCTTATCTTCCCAGATGATCTTCAGAATCTTCCTAAAACAATTCAAATGGAAGCAATTCAGTTTCCTGACTTGGTGCTAGTAAATAGTTTAGGTTTTATAAGCATACTACAATGGGGTCAGCACAATGGCTCTGTAGACCTTCAGTTTGGGAGGCAGCCTAATTAATCTTTTCTCTTCCACACTTTCCTTTGAAGATTCCCAACATTGAACTCACTCTGGTAATGCATGTGTCAAAACTGGGATGATAATTGGATGAAATCTAAGTAAAGTTGGGAAGAAGTCAAGTATGTGACCAGCAATATCCCAAAGTATTTCTGCTATACCACAGCAAGTCTAAGTAGAGATTACCGCCAGAAGGCTGGTTCCCAGGTGGTTTTGTGTTCTCTATAAACATTTTGTTCAATCCAACCATTTTTTATCATCTTTGGTCTCTTTTCTTCAATCCCTACCTTCTCTACAAGCACAAATTGCATTGTGATGGGAGCACAAAGAGTAGTAATTCGACTGTCCTTGATGGAAAAAATAGTTGGTAAAAACTGTTTTTGTAAATATTTTCCAATTTCCTTCTCTTTGTAGTTCTCCTATTTACTGTATTAAAAAAAAAAACCCTTACCTTCCATCTTAGAATCAATAGTGTGTATTGGTTCTAAGGCAGAAGAATGGTAAGGGGTTAGGCAATGGGTGTTAAGTGACTTGCCCAGGGTCACAGTTAGGAAGTTCTGAGGCCAAATTTGAACCCAGGACCTCCTGTCTCTGGGCCTGGCTCTCAATTCACTGAGCCACTCAGCTGCCCCCTTTTATTTACTCTTTTTTGCCTTCAGAATGACTTTGCTTAGTTGGTTATCTTACCAAGCTTTCACTCTCCACTGTTTTCTCTGCTTTACAAGATGATACTGCTTGCGATAAAAAATCATCATCCTTTCTAATATTTTACCAACAAGTTTATATTCTAACATACCTATGGCAAGTTATGTCCGTTTGTCAAGTAAGTCATATATTTGCTGACTAAAACATTTTAAGCTTTTCCCCTCCTTGTTGTTGCAATTGAATTTGCATTGTTTAAACTTCCAAATAAAATGATTGTAGTCAGTGTTGGTATCATTTCTGTTGTCAATTTCTATTTTTTTTATTTTCATTTTTTAGTTTAAAGAGTTCAGAGTTCTTTCAATTATACAACCTATTTTTTCTTATTTTTATTTATTTTTTACTACTTCTGATCTTAGCTCTGAAAATTCAATGATCAAAGAGCACACAGGCAGCTTACTCGGGGATAATACTTATATAAGTAACAAGCCTTTTTCTGTATGTTGAAATATAATCTACTTGGACCAAATGCACATGGAAGAGATCTGTGCTAGCTAATAAAATTGTGAGAGATTAAGCAACTGATATCAAGATATTTGAAGGAAGAAAAGATACCAAGGGCAGGAAAAAAAACTCTCAAATTTTATTAATGCTATTGAAAAAAGAGACAGAGTGACAAATGAGAGAATAATAAATTAATCAGTATGTCTACTCTCTCATCTATACAAAATCTTTGAGAGAATTGAGTGCATGAATTGGGGGTATAGTCTAGAGTCATGTTGGAGGGGGCAGCTCCCCTCCCACTCTCCACATTGCAAGCCTGAAGACATTTCTCTCATTGCCTGTCCCTCTGCCCAGCAGCCCAATGTAAACATTTTCTCCCTCCCCTGTCTGGGGTAAGGGGGTGGGAGCTCACATGCAGCATGAGGGTTGCAGTTTGGGCACTTAGTCTCTAAAAGGTTCACCATCACTTATCTAGAGTACTAGTTGGTAAAAAGAAGGCTTTCCCAAATTGTATTCAACAACTGACCACATCTTTACCATTTTACAATTCCCTTGAAGACATGAAGACATCATATTGTTTATTGATTACAAAAAGTATTTGATTAATTAGAAGAGAGTTCTGCCTTTCTGCCTCTTTTTAGAAAAATATTATCTCCCATCCATATATCAAGAGCTTTAAAGATTCCTTGGAAGCTATAACAACAGATAAAACTGTGTTCAACCAGTCCCCTGATAATAAATGTCAGCCAAGACATAAAGAGGGGATGTGTATTCACTTAAAATCTTTGTTATTGCAATACAGGTTACCCAGAACAGAGGTTAGGTCAAAGAAAATGCTTAGTTTTTTTGTAGATGACATTAATCCTACAGCATCAGGCCCTAGAACACAAGAGAACTTCTTGGAAGATAACTGACCTGTCCAATCTCACAGGAATGTCTATTGCCCAAATTTCAACTTATATTTGAATAGACAGTCTATAGAGTTTGCCCATTAGTATGCATATCTGTGATGGAGAGTCCAAATGGACAATGACTTGTGCCTAGAGTTGAACAAGAGGATATGGGGAAGCTGGATTGATTTCAGGAAATTACAAAATTCCATTACTGACCCAAAGCTTCCTATTAAAACAAAAGCCCATCATTTTCAACTCTAACATTCTACCACTCTTGCAAAAGGACAGCAAGACACAAATTTAAAATATGCATCACCAGAGAGCAATAGAGAAATACATTTTGGTTGTGAGCAGACTACAACATATAATGAATTAGGAACTCCAAAAAAAGAAGAGTAGTAAAAGACATCATCAAAGAATTACATAATTGGAAGAGAAAATGGCAAGAAAAGGGGTAGATGGAACTCTAGAGTGCTCCACTGGTACCCTTTTGATGTCAGGAAAAGAAAAGAAGACCTCCAACACATTATGTAGACTACCTCTGGCAAACTTAGGGTATAAATAAGGTCATGGGCAAAAGTTACACAGAATGGACAGGTATAGATAGAGTGCAATCTGTATCGCCAGAATTACTTTCAGCAAGATTCAAACCACTAAATCAGTACTGCCAAAAGGATAGTGATCTTTAAAAAAGTTTAGGGTCCATTTTACTCTATTTCTTTTATTTTACAGGTGGCTAGGTGGTATAGATATTTTAGAGCTGAATAGAGTACTAGACCTGGGGCTAGAAAAACCTGAATTTGAATATTTCAAATATATCAAATATTTCTTAGTGGTGTGACCTTGGTTATATCACTTAATTTCTATGTGCCTCAGTTTCCTTATCCATAAAATGAGGATAATAATGGGATCTACTCATCAATATTTTTGTGAGGAACAAATGAGATTATTTGTAAAGCCCTTTGCAAAATCTAAAGCACTATCCAAACATTAGCTATTATTATTGTTGTTGTTGTTGCCTATTTACATATCAACTTTAGATGAATAAGATGTCCCTTGGATTATATCCTATTTCAAGAATATTGACTTGCAGTGGATAGAGAGAAGATACTTCTTTTGTACCTCCAAAAATTTATCTGTATCCAAAACACAAAAGAAATCCTTAATCTGGGGAACCAAATTTTCCCAAATCATTCCTGTTATTGGTCTAAGCTTAGAAAACCAGAATCAGTCATGGGTAACTGGTTGCAGGGCAGGTCATGATCTTTTATAAACTGTTTAAAAGTGTAAATTCATAGTATAAACTGGGTGACAGAGAGCCCAAGAATCAGAAAATTAGTTATAGCAGCCAGATTATAAATAGAACCTTCTATCATTCCAACTGGGGGAGGGGGACAGAATTTGTTTCATAGGGTCTTGGAGTATCCTGTATCCTGCAGAGTCATATCCCAAGAGGAAAACATTTAAGTAAATTAGTCTGTCAATTGCTCCAGATAAACCGAAACCCAGTAGATAGAGGCAAAGGCCAGCAATGAAGCAGTTAAAAGTTCTGCTCCTGTTCTTAATTATGTTTAAAATGAATCTTAGCATGCAGACTTTGTGTGCCCACAGAGCTATGGAATAATCCACTAGTCTAAGAACCTCTAATTCCTCATTGACACTGTAGCCTATAATTGTACCTTCAAAGTGGTCTAGTCAAAATTCAGCTCGTTAAAAAAATGTCCCTCAATGTGAATTTATGATTAAAGAAATCAATTGAGGTCTATTTTGAATACATCTTTTCTTTTGAAGATCATCCATGTTCATATTTGGATGACATAATAGTGACTTTTAAAAAACTCAAGTATTTGAAAACTCCTTTGGAGCCAGAGGCAGGGGAAAGCCAAGTCTTTGCAGCAGGATGCTCAGTTCTAGGCAAAAGTAATACAGTTGCATCATCACATATATCATCTTCCTTTTTAAATACATGGCTTTTATGATGAAGAACTCAAATGAGTCTTACATGCCCTACTTGGTATTCAGTATCAGCATTACTTCATCCAACATAAGCCACCATCTCCAGAGGTAGAACAGAGCAATTAGTTTTTACAGAGAAAGAATTATTAGATCAGAGTTACCTTTTTTTTTTAAAGAAATAGCTTAGGGCATGAAAAGTAATAGTATAAAGCGCCTTATTAAAAATGTGAAAGGTACTAGAAAAAAACAAATGAAATTTCCCCCGATCCACAAAATAAGGTAGGGAAATCTTTGATGATTTCAATGTACCTTCAATGTCTAGAACACCTTCAAAGTCTAGAAATTCTACTTCCTTTATTCTCTTGGTTCTTGACATAAAAAGAAAGCTGAATGAATTCCAAGTGCTAGAATTTGAACTGGACCAGCTGAGATTGGACTGGGGGCAAAGAGAGCAGGTAGAAAGGGAAAAAAGAAAGAATGTTGACCACCAAAGGAAAAAGAAACTCTAAGTCATAGTATCATGAAGGCAACTTGAAAACTTTTTCATTAAGTTTATTCTCAAGTTGTTGGTGTGGTAGAATATAATTCTAGATCTCAGGGCTAAAAGGAACTTCAAGAGATAGTCTGGTCTAGCCTACAAGGAAATGATTTATTATTATCCTCTTTTAAAGATGATGCAAATGAGAAATAGAAAACTTAAGTGATTTTCATTTCCTAGATAAAGTACTGATTGAAGTCATCACAAGTTCTGTCCTGTATCTCCAGTTATTCAAAACAGACCTGTCCATTACCTTAAAACACACTTCATCCATTTTAGGATGACCATGATGTTCAATAAAAATTATAATACATAATTAGATTTGTTTTGTATCAGTCAATATTTATTAAATGGCCACAGTGTTCAGAAGGCCATATATTTTATGTTATAGCATAGAATTATTAAGGTATTGAGATGGAAGAAATTTTAGAAATAATCAAGTCCATTCTTCCTCTTTATATAGATGAGGAACTGTGGTCCATGTGAGTGAGCTTACTTGCTCACAATCCATACTGTAGAAATTAATTTAGTATCTATAGTAATTAAAATATTATAATCTTATGAGGTTTACTAAGGATTATTAGAAATCAAGGAATAAAGATACAAAAATAAAACCACATTTGTGCCCATTGCTGATTAGCCCATTCAAATCCCCACGCTTAGCTAACTTACTACATCATTGCAATGGAGTGGAAGAGAGAGAGGAAGGTGTGACTGCCAGTTAAATACTAATTGTGATCTCACCAACCTGGAGACTCAGGTGAGATCATAGGGAATTCTGGGAAACACCAAGGACTTCTGGGGATTGAAGTCTGGGGCTCAAAATCTCCATTTATACAATACTCAAGTATTATATAATGTAGTTGTGGAAACAAAAAAGAATTAGCACTAATAGAGTAGCAAATCAACAAGTACATGTTGAAAATATTGATATAGCACAAACTTAATGCATAAATATTGTGCAGAAATGGGAAAGAAAAGTAATAATCAGAGTCAAGTGGGGTTAACTAGGAAAGACCACACAAAAGAGTCAGTTGGAACAAATAACTACTCTAGTGGATACTGCAAGGGAAAATGTCCAGAGTGAAGTATTAATAACTGATTCTCAAAGCATGGCTTTAAGGCTTTACAAGGGGGGAGAATGCAAAGAAAGAGTAATTAGGGTACCATGATAGGATCAGACTTTACAATGACATGAACATAAAATTGTTCTGATGTGATGTCTCCATCAGATAAAAATGTTTATTAATAAGGATTATTACAAAATGATCCAGGTCTGCAAAATAGGTGATAGTTTTGTAAAGTAATTATTTAGGAAATCAAGAGATAGAAAAATTGGTGCATAGATTAAATACAATTCAGAACCTTCTATGCTGACCAAGTGCAATTTTGTTTCAGTGATATGAATTTTCAGATCTTCAGATGGATTCTTATACTTGGGAACTCCAATCTGATTCCTTCTCATTTTTCTTTCCTGATTTACAGTTGGCACATAATAAATACTTAATTAATTATTGTTAATTATACTTAGGCGAGGCAAGCAAATAAACATGTATTAAGTTTTTATCAGGTGCCGGGAACTGTACTAAACCCTGGAAATACAAATAAAAGCAAAAAGAAAAACAATCCCTGCCCTCAGCCCTAAAGAAGGAAGCAAACTTACAGAATGGCATTGGAAAATAGGGGAAGACAAATGAGTTAAGTTTCCTACTCAAGGGTATAGTGTTGAAGTCTGGAAAAATGAGAATACCTGGGAGAATGAAAGTTGGCATGTCTAATCATCTCCACAAAGTGGAAATCCTGGAAAGAACTCACCAATGGGAAAAGACAGCTAGCATGGCAGAGGGCTATTCCAGTGTGAGAATGCTACATGGAAGGGCAGATATTTCAGGGGGAGAAGACCCCAGGAGATACAGTGAATTCCAAGATAAACTGGTAGCTAAGGCTAAGTGGCAAAGTCCTTCAAGGTCAGAATCAGATCCTGGAGAGGAATTTCCTGATGTAAGGGCTATGAAATGTAAAATGGCAGATCTCATATTGTTTCCTGGTTAATTTACATGATAATATATATTAACTAGGAGTTGGATATTAATTAGGAGACTATGCAAGAAAAGTAGACTACATTCATAGTATTAGATATCACATGAGATGTCCCTGTATTTCTTAACACTAGTCTCCTATATCCATATCGGCATAAGATTATTTATTTTAATAATAATGGTTCACAATTTGAACTTAATAAATGCAAAAGTACTAAACTATGCATCTATTGACCCAATGGTCAATAGACCCAACTACTACTACTTCCACTACTAATACTACTATTACTACTACTACTAATACTACTACAACCACCATTACTACTGTTAGAGTTTATATGCAGAAGAGATTAGAAAGAGGGAAAGAACCAATTCACACACAAAAAAATTATAATGACATTTGTTTAACATAGAAGAGAATTGGAAACAAAATGGGTGCCAATGAATGTAGGAATAATCCAAAAAAATTATAGCATACTAATATAATACAATATTACTGTACCATAAAAGTGATAAAAGGGATGGATTTTAAAAGGGAAGTCTTCTATCAAATGATGTAAAGTGAGATCTGTTCAGATCATCAATCTATAATTAAATTAATGTGGCTTCCACCTTCACTGGCACAGGTTGGAATTAATCAATACTCCTTTTTCTGTGCAATTCTTTTCCATACTCTTCCATGAATTCTACATTGAGGATATATTCAACAATATTGTATGGACCCCAGTTCCACACTTGGATTAGCATTCTACACTCATTTGCTCTTATCAAGAGACCTAGCCTTCTTTTCTGATCATATCCAATGATTTTCTTTTTTTTTAATTTTCCTTTTCCTTACTATAAAAGTGACAAACATGGATGTCTCCCCATACAGAGAATGTAGAGAACTGTGTGTAAAATGAGCAATCAATCTCCACAGCTTAGGTTTTGTTGTGTTTTTTTTTTTAATATTATTTCAAAGTATGGAAGTTCCCACACTGTCCTGTTTGTCTATTTACAATTCCAAACTTTCTTTTATTCTTCTTTTCACTCTTCTAATGGTTCCTTGACTCTTATCATTTATCCTTTTCTTTTTTCTTTCTCTTCTGGGGTGACAAGTAGGGTAGACTTAGCTGTAACCACTATCTCTCCCTCCCCAACTCTTCCCCATAACTCTCTCAAATCAGTAAAATAAAATCCCTCCCTTAAGGCAGCTAAACTTAAGTCAAGTGAAATAAAGCCAAACAATGGTGGTGAAATGGAAGTCTCACTTTGTAGCTTTACTCCTTTATTTCCCTCCAAAATTTAGGGAATATGCTTCATTATCAGTTTTCTGGAGCCATGATGACATTTTTATGTACATTACTTCTTATATATGTTTATCCCTGATAAAATTCCATAGATCTCTAACACTTAGCCCTGAATCTTTCCAAATCCCTTTGGGTTCCCAGTGCACACATTCACAAAGACCCCTAAATGTCTATGGATAAGATCTGGAACTGTAATTTCATTAGTATAGGAAACTCTCCAATAAGGAAACTCTAACCACTGCAAGCTCATACCTTCTCTCTAAGTTGAAGTTTTAGAATTGCCTGGAGCATCGAGCTGTTAAGTGAGTTACCCAGGATCAATAAATCACCACTATGTGATGGGAGGGCATGGAGGGGGGTTAAGGGGAAGAGAGAGAAAAAAAGAGAGAGGGGGAAGAGACAGAGGGAGAAAGAAAGAGACAAAATATGGAGAGACAGGGAGAGGCAGAGAGAAGAGTATAAATCAGCTATAAATCAAAGAGGTAAAACTTGAGCCTATGTCTTTCTGAGGCAATCCATTTAGCAATATTACCTGCCTCTCAGAATACATAGAAATCTGTGTGTATGTATGTATGCATATCCATTTACACATATTTGTACATACATATGTATGTGCACACATGTAAATACTGGTTATGCAAAAGGGATTGAGATTAGAAGGATTCATGTTTGAGTGTAAGTAGAAAGACTCATGGGTATGAATGTGTGTGTGTAAAGACATTCAGGTTTCTGTAAAGTCACATTTACTTGGAATTATGAGTATAGAAAAAATGGCAAAACAATGACATCCATTTGCATTAGTTTGTCTATTTAAATGGCAAAAACTAGAAAAGAAGCTAAAAATTCACATTAATTATCTGAACCAAAAAAAGAAAAGTCAGACCCAAGTAATGGCAACAATTACCTGCAAATCCCCCCTCCCCGTTTCACAGGCAATAGACCTACCTCATTCTCAAAGGGCTACCAGAAATAAATCATTTAGAACCTTGACATGTTAATTTCTAAGACACCAACTCCTCCTTCCTAGGTCATATGATTTAGATATGTGTGAAATTACTTCAGACTGTGATGACTGCTGTACATGCTCACCTCAGTCCTACAAGAATCTATCCTTTCATAAGCTGGAGATTCTCACCACCAAAGCAGATAGCAACCTTACCCACCCTCTCAGTAAACAGTCTTCCTTAGCTTCAATGCTCAAAGAAAAAGTCACCAGGGCACACCAGGCTTCCAGGAAAGCCTTTCTCCAAACTTTGCTAGGCAGGAGCTCAAACAGAGGAATATTTCATTGCTCTCCATGACCCAGAGCAACAGCCACACTGGGATGAGTTAGGAGAAGTTTTCCTAAGTAACATACATAAATTTATATATATATATATATATATATATATATATATATATATATATATATATATATATATATATATATGTGTGTGTGTGTGTGTGTGTGTGTGTGTGTGTGTGAGTGATATAAATATAACATACATATATAAATTATATAAACACAGCACACATGAATACACACATACATTCATAGAAATGGACGAAACTGGCTTCAAAACTGAAACAACTTAAGTTCAACCCCTGAAACCCTCACCTTCTGTTTTTGCCTCTTCTTGGTTCCTATAATTAAAAATTAGCCTGTGCACTATGAAGTTCAGTTCTGATTTGAGTTTTTGCCATCTAAACTGACCATGCAAATTAATCAATTGTTGTTTTGCCATTTTGTACTAAACATTGTAAGGCAGAAGAGTGGTAAGGGATAGGTAATTGGGGTTAAGTGACTTGCCAAAGGATCACACAGCTAGGAAGCATCTGAGTCCAGATTTGAACCAGGTCCTCCTGACCTCAACCCTGGTACTCTTCCACTGTGCTACTTAGCTGTCCCCCTGCACAAGTCACTTCATCCCTTAGAAGGTCCTGCTCAGCACTGGTAGGCAGAAGAACTTCAAACATCAATGAATGCATTGGTCCAGTCCCTTATCCCACCATCTCCCTTTCCTTTGCTCTTGTCACTGATATTTTTCACTTTGCATGGCTGTTACATTCCTTTTAACTTCTCTAGGCTAGAGTTTCCTTATCAGTAAAATTCTATTCTTCTTTTTTTTTTTAGCATATATGTTGGGGGGAAGGGGATAATCAGTTCTTCAGAACTATAAATCACATCACGTTGCATTCTTTCATTCTTGTAACCTAAACAATTTCATGATCAAGTTGTCTCATGTTTCAGACAAAGTTTAAAAGTGTCACTTAAAACTCTAGAAAATCAAATACTATTTCACTGATCTTTCAAGAACTTATATAATAAACATTATGGAAACACCTCCTGCTCTGAGCCAGTTTGAACAGGACAATTGACACTGGTGGATAAGGCTCTATCATATCCTTTTAATTTTTTAATAAATTAAGGGTGATCAAACTCCATTCATTTCAATAAATGCTTATTATGCTGAATTTTCTAGCAGATCCACATAGAATTTGTAGGCAGCTGAATTTCAACCAAATGGATGAAGGGAGATGATTCAGCATTTACAAATCAAATGGACAGTTCCTCTGATGCAAGAAAAATGCAGTTGAGTATCTTATGAGCATAAGAGATAGAGTTCTGAACTTGGAGTCAGAAAAAAAAAAACATTAATTGCCTGCTTTAAACATTTATTCTAATAAGGCAGCTATGTGATACAGTAAATAGAAGGCTATAAGCATGGAATCAGGAAGATGAGTTTAAATTCAACTTCAGACTCTTACTACTAGTTATGTGACCTTGAGCAAGTCACTTAACCACTATTCCCTTCAGTTTTCTCAACTGTAAAATGGAGATAATAATAACATCTTCTTCCCAGGGTGGTTACAAGGACCAATTAAAGTAATACGTGGAAAATGCTATGAAAAACTCAAATGAATTACATAAAAACTATTATATCATTATTTTTATTATTATCTAACAGAAAATAATCAACAATAATAAATTTCCCTGTAGATCTAGCTCTCCATATGGCTCTTCAAGATTCATATTACTACCAATCTTCTACTAAATACACAAGAGCCTGTATTCCAATATGTCTGCTGCAAACTGTCTTTTCTTTGTAAAAATGGTTTCTAAACTGATGCTCCTGGTCAGAAATGTTAAGCTGGCTTGTGGTAGGAAAATGTCAATAACAAGTACATTCACTGGCACTAGAATATTCTTACATAAGTATGTCTTAAAGGCATCAAAAGTATCAAACATTATGTGGGTGTGACTTAGAGGTAACTAAGTGGCAAAGACATTTCTTGACTAGGACACAGTAGGTGACAGTTCATCACAAGATGAAGTTCCTAAAAATAACTAAACAGGCTATTTTTTTTTGTTATTTTGATTAAAAGATAGGGTCCAGCCCCGTGATTTCATATAAAGAACTCCCAGATTAGGAAACTCTTCTACAAATGCAGGTGAGTGTTTCTTCTGCAATTTATAGTCTTGGATAACTTGGGCACCAGGCAAAAAAACATCACTGACGTCACTCTGGTCCTCTTCGAGGACAAAGGACAACAGACAAAGTCTTAGAGCGCTGTGAGAGTCGTGAGACCTTGGTGATTTGTCCCAGGTGACACAGCCAGGACTTTTCAGGGACAAGGCTGGATTTGAACCACTCATCTTTCTAATCCCTATACACAGAGACGCTAATCAAAGAGAATTATGCTTCCCCTCGCCAACACATTGCGTTCATACGTCTATCAACAAGAAGCCCAAATGTTAGACATGTATGTCAATCAACAAGTCCTTAATGATCACCTAATAGATGCATTCTATCATTCTAAATAAATTCTCATCTCAGCAACAGATTTAGGGTAGTCTATCAAATCTTTTCACTACATAGAATGTTAATAACTAAAGGGAAACTAAGGTCATAAACCTCTTACGCCTATGAAATAAAAAGCACTATAGTTTTTCTCATAAATATTTAAACTAGTGTTTTTTTATTCCCTAATGTCACACAATGCTATATAAATGTGGGAAAGTATAATATGTGATGTATTGTATTTCTAGGTTGGTTTTGAGATAAACAAGACATATTAATATTCAGATAGAATATAGATCTATTCATACTATCCAGTGAGAGGGCAGATTTGATTGATAGTTTTCAGTCTTGCTAATGAATTGGTGAATGGATGTTGACAGTGTAAAAGTCAAAGATTTCCTATACAGTGATGATTTCTCAGACTTTCAAATGTCAGTCCTGGGAAAGCCCTCCAAGATGACCTTAGATTGGACTAAATTTTGCAAGCAATAAGACAAGCTATGAAGTCAAATAAGAAGAGATGATTAGGGTCAAAGAATATTTAGAAACAGAGAATGAAAGGTAGTTTAGAAAAAGTATGAAGCAAGGAAACTTCAGAAAATTTTAAAAAGCCAAACAATACCTATAAAGCTCTGCTTGCCCTTCCCATTCAAGTCTTGTCCTTTTATATAAATAATGAATTCCAAAACTAAACTAAAAAAATGCTCCATTCCCTATACTGATTATAAATTTATATGGCTTAACACACCTGCTAATTCAGCAATTCATATTCATATTTGCCAGTGGATCATGGCTCCAAAGTAGCCCAAGCTGAAAAGAAATTATATTCCTGGCAAGTTAAAACTTTAGTACAAATTGAAAGGAAAACATATACATACTATGGGTCAAAACTCATTACAACAAGCTCCAAGGGACCAGATTTTTCTCTAATTTGTAATTTTATTGGGCCAAATTTTATCCAATGTTGCTTGAAGAATTCAAGGGGTTTTTTTTTGTTGTTGTTTTTTAATGAGAAACTCATGTTAATACTGTAGTCACAAAAATATCCCAAAGCTAAAGTTGAACTTTTAACTAAAAAAAACAACAACAAAAACCTTTCACTTTCCACCATACATCAATTACTGCATGCAGCAATGCAGAAACACTTAAGAAATTCTTCAGGTACCTTTAGCTAGCACTACAAAAACGTAAATCTCATGATCAAATGTGTTCCATTTCTGAATTGCCCACACGATGCATCTTAGAACACTGGATTCAGCATTCAATTGCAAATTTGTAACCAATATTAAACTGCTATATCTACTCATGAACAGAACAATCCAAATTTCTCTGATTATTCTGTGAATAAATTTATTATTATGAACATTGATCTACCCAATGGTCGAGCACCCCTAACATGTATTTGGTTATTCTATTAGCAAAATTCTGTTTCGATGATGGGCTACTACTTATCCTCATCTAAATCCAAAATCATTACTTTATGTATCCATGATCTGGGAATTCTAAGTGAATAAGCTTGAGGGCCCCAGGAGCTCTTATAAGTAGTTCAGAAGAAAACTGCCTGTCCAAATAGCTTTTGTAGGGCAATGAACCATGAATCTCCTTTGTGAGATCAGACAAGCTCAGACCAAAAAAAAAGGAGTCCTATAAACTCCAACTAACCCAAACTGCAATGACTGCCTCTATGAGCTTCTAGTCATCACCCCCTGGCAGCCCTTTCCATTTACTCTGTACTATAAGGGTGACAGTGGATGACAATGGTTGTGTTAGAATTTCCCATATGAAGAAAGCAGTGATCCTACAAAGCTTGTCTCAATCAATAGCTAACTAAAGGAATCAAGTGAGGGTTGGAGGGAGAACACACCACATCTGCCATTTTCAAATATGTAAGAGATAGAAAAGAGGAAGGAAAAAGAGAGAGGACACAATTGAGAGGCGACAGTTGCATGTTTGGTCAGTATAGATCCATGATCTACAAAGGGCAACATAACACACTGTGATCGGGCTTTTATTTAACAATATCTTGTAACCCACCAAAGGCTAAAAGATGAAATGTTGCGTTGAAGTCGTTCACAGAGGTAACCAATATATTCAATTCTAGCTCAGGGCATTGTACTAAACACAGTGATTCGTGTCTGGATTTAGGGTTAAATAAAGAAATGGTGTTTTTATATGTTCTTTTTTTCCCAATATGAAAAACCAACTTAAAAAGAATCTTATGAATATCACGAGGTAGCTACTGTCTCTTAGTAAATGTTTTTAATTATATCATTCTCAGGCCTCTAATCAGTTAGTGCCGAGACTAATCTAAGACAATTTATTTTCAGATTCTATCAGCAATCATTATCCTTAACCAATAGTCTTGAAATTAAAACCTCAAGAAAAAAATATTTTTCTTTAGCCTCTCTGAATCCTCCACAAAATAGTAGCTTCAAGATGCAAATGAAAAATGAACCAACAGCCAAAAGGAACAAATTTTAAAATGAAATACCTACGTTTGTCTCTCATGGAAATGGATCTACTATGAAATTTATGACAAGAATCTAAACATGAAGCAATGGAGATAAAGAGCATCACAGAGCGGGGAGGGGGGAGAGTCTTCACTTAACCATTTATTTTTTCCCTTTCAATTACATTTAAACTTCAAGTTATGTTAAATTTACAAGAATGTATTTCTACATAAAAATGATTATGCATGTTCCAGTAACATTTTTATGATTCTCTATCATTGACAAATTGTATAAAATGTCTTAAAACTTTAATTAGTCAATAAAATAGAAGACCATCATAACAGCACATTTACACACACACACACACACATACACACACACACACACACACACACACACACACATAAGCAATCACCAAAGAAGACCTTTGGTAATTCACTATAGTAGGCAAATAAAGTTCAGTATTTGCTGGTAAATAAAGAAAAAGCTTTAGGAATGAAAATTTCAATTTGGAGCCAAGTCTAGACCTTTCCATATCCCTCAAACCTAAAACAATTCCATATCACAACCAGACTTGTCACAACAGTATAAATATTCAGTTTGCATTTCAAGAAGGAATAAGAATTATAGTATTTTAGAGCTAGAAAAGATGACCTAGGGAATGAAAAAAAAATTATGTGGAAGGGAAGAAGAAAATATAGTATCAGATAAGCAAAATAAATGTTTCATCACCATTAAGAATGCACAACAATGAATATTCCTAACTTTAAGCTCTATTAACTGAGAGCCAGTACTATTGGCTGCTCACACTCCCATGCCATTCTTTTCCTTGGTAGACATTTTGATTCTTCAAGAGTACCAAAAGCCTGAACTCCTCTCCAATCTCTCTGTCTTCTGGTTCTATTTACAGCAGGAACCAGAGAGGTAGGAGAGTGATGGGGCTGATGCATCATGAGAGGGTATCCCACTGACGATGAATTCAATACTAATAATCTGAAAATTCCATGAAGCCTCAACCTGTTCTTCATTCATTTTGTTAAAATAAAATTCCCTGTTTTGACTACAGAAATCTGGCCTAATCAGAAATCATAAGCAAATATTCAATCTTATTAAATGATGAACATTCACTACATTTAATTTTAATTTTTCTAAAACAATTTTTTCCAAAAAAAGGAACCAGACAAGGAGCACAATTCCAAGTTCAGTGATGTTGTATGAGTGAAATATTCCCAATTAAAGAGGAAATCAACACTGCACTCTTCTTTCTCCTGTAAACTAAACCCACCTCCCTTCTTCTAAACAGGAAATTGCCAACTAAGAGCCAGAATCTCATCCTTAAAGGATCATTTGAGAATTACTACAGTATTACACTAGATATTAAACCAGTCTCTGCTATAACTATTTACATATATGCCACCCCATTTTGCAACTGCTAAATGTGCTAAAAATTCAACTGACATGTCTTCTCTATTTTGTTCACTAGAGAACAATGTTTCTGGTACAGCAGTGGGAAAAGCAAATGTAGAAGGCAAAGAGGGTTGAATGGGACTATTGTTCCTCCTTGGGAGCAACAAAGCTGTATTCATGATGAAACCAGAGTAAAAACTGCACTAAAATAAAGCACTAAAACCCAGTAAGAAATGAGTCAATTAAAGCTGGAAAATCCCCCATTTTAAAAAAGTACTTGCTACACTTAACATCCTTCAATGTATTTTCATTTTAATCTGCCAGTTTGGAAATCTTATCAATTCTGAGGACAACCTTCAATCCAGAAAATAATTTTGCATTTTCACATATAGACTTGGAAAAGTTTTTTTTTTTCCCTCCCAGGGGAAGCAGCCTTTATTTAAAAAAAAAATACTAAAAGATCTATGGGAATATAGCCAACCTGTTAAGCATTTGAGTTTTAAGAGTAGTGGCTAATATATATCAGATGTTTTGGTCAAAGATGTAATTCATGAGATTAAAATTGAAAAGAAGCTGATTTAGAGGAGGCAGGGTATAATATTCTATTAAATGATTTATCCTGACCCCTGGGTTGGTTAGACATTTTCCCAACAGTTGCCTTACCATACTTCTAAAAACCCTCAGAAACTAGCATGTTTGTTTGTTTGTTTTAATTAGATCTCCTAAGTAGGATTTTACAGAGCAACAAGAAAAAATGTGCACAGGACAAAGAAATACTACAAGTAAAAGCAACATCAATGAGAACACAAAAAATTCATGACAAAAATTTGCAGCAATCCTGATCTATATTCCTTCTATCCTAGGCTCAAACTTTTAGATAAGTAGTGAGAGATAACAACCACAATCCATGCTGTTATGCTTTATTAATAGTAAGTAAAAAACAACTAATAACTATTCTAAGGTTCAAAGTAAATGTTGTATCAATGTGAACATCAGCATAATTAGTGGCCATGCATTTAAAATATTTTTCACATAACATATATGGAACTAAACCAATCTTCCAAACATAAAATGCCTACATTTTCCCTTAAAAATAGAAGAAATACAATATACCTAAATTAGCATTGATAGTACGAAATAAATCTATGAAATATAAGAAATATAGTTTGACCTACTGCCAATGCATAAAGTTGGTTGAAGCATATTGGCATATAAAATCATCAGATCTTAGCAGCTGAAGGACTCAGAGACTCAGTGAGATAAAGAAATCATTCAATTAAAGTTGGAAAATCCCCCATTTAAAAAAAAAGTACTTATACTTAAATCCCTCATTTAGTTTTTTTTTTCATTAGTTGAAGTTTCTGACAAATGTAGAAAAAGCCTACTTGGTAAGCAATCTATCTAGTCTTTCCTTAAATCCTTCAGTTAACCACCTGCCAAGACATCCATTCCATTTTTCAACCCAATGGTTAGAAAATTCATTCCTATATTTGTAGGGGCCAGCTAGAGATAGAGCAGACTGGAGTCATGACTTCAAATCTGGCCTCAAACCCTTACTAGCTTTGTGACTCTGGGCAAGTTACTCAACCTTGTTTGCCTCAGTTTCATCATCTGTAAAATGAGCAAGAGAAGGAAATGGCAACCCCCATATGAAGTCATAGTCAAATACAAGGTAAATGAATGAATGAGAACAAACACAAAATATTTGTGGAGTTTTTGAAGCCAAACAAAATAAGTATAAGCTTTCTTCCATCTAAGCCCATCAAAAATAAAGATAGCTATTATAGCCCTGCTCGCTCTACTGTTTTAATGTTAAATATTCCTAGTCACTAAAATAATTCTTCACATAACATGGCTTCCAGACCTTTGCCCCTCCAGTTTGATATCTTTTAGATGGGCTCTAATTTGTCATTTTTCCTCCTAAAATGAGGTGTGCATAAATACAATATACCAGATGTGGTTTTTTTAATTATTCTATCTCTTCTTCTAGACATTATGCAGCTCAATATAAAATTATCTTTTCATGGAAGCCATAACCTACTGTTTTAAGCACATATTTTGTAAATAGAAAGTAAAATGGAACAAGGTGGACAGTTATGTTGCTTTGGATCACTGCTTACTTCACTTACAGAAAATGTAGTCTCTGTTTTCCTCTATATCTTACCTAATTTTCACTTAAAGAAAAAGTACTGGGGGCAGCTAGGTAGCTCAGTGGATTGAGAGCCAGGCCTAGAGATGAGAGGTCCTAGGTTCAAATCTGACCTCAGACACTTCTTAGCTGTGTGACCCTGGGCAAGTCACTTAACTCCCATTGCCTAGCCCTTACCATTCTTTCTGCCTTGGAGCCAATACACAGTATTGATTCCAAGATGGAAGATAACAGTTTAAAAAAGTACTTATTCTTTACTCTTTAATCATAAAAATAGAAGAGATTCATATAAAATATCTTCTATTTAGCAAGTATCTCATCATCCGTCCAATATAGGAAACTCTGGTGCTACACCCTTAGAGGAGATCAGTGCTGTAATAAGTGAAAGAGAGGGGCAACTGGTAATTATTTGGTTAAATTCAAAGCATTGAGCTCACCAAACCAAAATATAACTTTAAATGGATTGTCATTTCTTCTACTTGAGTTCTTGTTCATTCTTTAGACAATCTCTAAATGGCTTTTCAATATTTAATTATCTAGTATGACTACCTAGCTTGCCAAATTCATACAGTCACCAAAAATCTTTCACTTTGTTTCATGTTCTTCTGACAATCACATGGTCATCAAGTCCCCTATACAACTTTCAATTAATAATTTTCACAAGGCACAAAGCTGGAAGAAACTTTGAAAGATCATTTGAGCCATTGAATTTCCCCAAGACAGTATGTTACTAAGAACCATCTCAGTCACATATGCATGTATCCCATTTTTAAAATAAGTTACATAAAAGGTGAAGTCCACAGTTTCTTCCAATAACACATCCCACTGTTTTAATAATTTTTCTCAGTCAGACTGTGAAAGGAGTGAACCTAGAGACCAGGAAAGAAATGACTTCCTACACACACTTGCCAAGTATTCATATAGATCTATGTTGGGATGTAAGGAAGGAAAATAAATAACTCCAAATATTCAAGAAGGAGGAGGGTCCATGGATTAGAAAGGGGTGACACATCAAGGGAAGCCTAGAAAAAAAGATATGAGTGCTTTAAACCTGTACCAAGATAATCCGAGTGCCCTCAAATTTCGTAAAATTGTTTCACACCTACTCCATGATTTCTTCACATAGCAAGAAAACTGATTTGTTTGCTTCTCTCTACTCAAAAAGTCACTACCCTAGTACAAATTCACATTAATTTTTGAATGGATTTTTGTAAATTGCCTCCTACCTGGTCATCTTGCCTCAATTCTCCCTCTTCTCCAATCCATCCTCTGCACAGCTACCAAAGAGATTTTCCTAAAATACAAATATGACCAGATCTCACCCTCACTCAATAAACCCTGCGGGAGCTCCCTATTACTTCTAGATTTAAATACAAATCTTTCAGGGCACTAGATGGCTCAGTAGAGAGCCAGGGCTGGAGATGGGAGGTCCTGGGTTCAAATCTAGCCTCGAACACTTCCTAACCCCTTATCACTCTTCTGCCTTGGAACCAATGAACTCTAAGAGAGAAGATAAAAGCTTTTAAAAATGTAAATCTGTTTGGCATTTAAAGCTCTTTATACCAAGGCTCTAAGAAACTTTTCTGGCTTTGTAATATATTATTCCCTTCACCCACTACCATCCAGTCAAGTTGACCTGTTCCCTGATCATGCCTAGAATGCTCTTGCTTTCTCTCTCTCTCTGTCTCTCTCTCTCTCTCTGTCTCTCTCTCTCTCTGTCTCTCTCTCTCTCTGTCTCTCTCTCTCTCTGTCTCTCTCTCTCTCTCTGTCTCTCTCTCTCTCTCTCTCTCTCTTTCTCTCTCTCTCTCTCTCTCTGTCTCTCTCTCTCTCTCTCTCTCTCTCTCTCTCTCTCTCTCTCTCTCTCTCTCTCTCTCTCTCTCTCTCTCTAAGGCTTTGTCCAAACACCACCTCTTACTTTGTTTGATTGATTCTTATCTGCTGAACTGCTAGGACCTTCTCAGCATTGAATATACTATATTTATTTCATGTATCATGGGAGACACTGGCACAGGATCAACCCCAGCCCAGCCTTGCATACCCACATCAAAGAAAATGCTGTGCTTCATGAGCAAAGCAGAATTTCAGCTGCAAAAAGACAACGTGAGAGGTGCAAATCTAAAGACATCTCCATCCCAAATGTTCACATAGCCGATTGGTACCCAAACTGTGGTAGAGCTTTCTGAGCTCCCACCAATCTAATGAGCCTCACTCAAACACAGGGTACCCCGACTCCAATGCTGGGACGTCACTTGTCTTCTTTGAGTATGAAGGTCCAACAACAATACATCCATGCTGCTGCTTAAGGAGAACATTCCACTTTTGCCCTTTGTCTTTGTGCTTAGGAGAGTGCCTTGTATATGGTGGGTACTTAATTATTTATTGAAAATCGACTAATTAATAAGTGCTTCATTGATTAACAAATTTATTTGTTGTTTTTTTCCTTAGAATAGACTCTGATCTAGATATACTGTAGAGGACATGGTGAGAGATAATTATCAAGGAGTGAGAATAGGCAGAAAACAGAGGGCATGGTTTTTGAAGGAAAAATATCCCCCCTTCCTACCCCTTTTCCTCTTGCAAGCAAAGGCCCAAGGAAGTTAACCAAGGCAAGTGGAAGTAAGAACTGAACTGGGGGAGCTTTCACTTTGGATGCTTCCTTTTGGATGTGTCTACATTCATCACAAGACACAGGACTCCATTAAGGTTTGACTAATGCTGGATATAATGAGAGCATTATCTCATGAGTCCAATATGCTGTTATCCTATTTTTGCATTCAGCATCACCCCTTAAAAATTAACTATAACATTATACTATTGACTCATATTTCACATGTCAACCAGAAAGATCTCCAGATTATTTTCTGTCATTCTTACACAAAGCCTGCCATTCACTAACCCATAATGCACGATTAGCTTTTAGTTCCCAGCTATAATGCCCTATATTTAGCCTCATCATTTGTATATGTGAGAATATATAGTAGCATATAATTCAAGATATATAAATCTAAAAATGTAACAGAGTGTTTAAAAATTAGCAGCTCTTAAGATGTTGGCTCTTCAAACTCCCAATTTATATTTTGTTCTTAATTCTATATATTTTACAGTCTGCATGCTTTTGATAGCTTTCTTTGGGGAGATTCTTTTTTTCTGTAATAATTGTCTCCTGACACCAGTGTAGATTTAGGTTTGATGAAAGATCCATTCTGGAGGCCACAGGCTGCCCTTGATCCATTTCTGCAATCAACAACATCAATAGGCCATGCCGTTCTAAAAATAATGAGAATTAGAATGTGTTTATCCATCTGTTTGGGGTGGTAGTGCTGTGACATAAAGCTGAGACAATCCAAATGCTACAATCCAAGGAGAAGCTATGTTACATCTAAACAATTCCTCCTGTCAGTATAGCATGTGGTTTCATTTGAGTCTTGGAATGAAAATGACTGACCTGTTCACCCAGAAAGAGAGTGCTTATTCTTTGGCAAGTAGAAAAGAATTTTGATTTAATTTATTTTACTACCAATGAAGCTATCTGGGGAAGGGTAGTCTGATTTAAAAAACAAAATTGACTAATAAGTTTACCAAGTTGCTTACTTATTTATAAGAACACATTAATAAAGTTTCTTCAATATTTTATTTTATTTATTTTCTATAATGTTTTAGACTATTGGGATTTATCCATTACAATCCAAAAGATTTAGAGGTGGGATGAATCCAGATGATTGCTGGGAGGCAGCATAGAAAGTAGAAAGAACATTGGCTCTAAGGGTCAGGGATATAGGTTCAAATCCCACTTACGATGAATGTTACAACTTCCCCATTCTTTATTTCTTTGTCTGTTCACTGAAGGTGTTGAACTAGGAGGCTTTTGAGCTCCTTACAGATCTTTGATTTTACTAGTGAAAGGACTGGAGGATTTTGTGGGATGTGGGTAAAGCTGATGCTGGAATCAAAGGGGGGAGCTTTGCTTATGATTTCTTCAATCCCTAGTTACACAGTGATTCTATCTCTAATTAATTCAAAATGATCAAAATTTGATCTAAATCAAAATGATTTAGAAGCTCATCACAAAGGGGTCTTATTGCCAATTCTCCTGCCTTCCCGCTCCATTCTCAAACTGACCAAAATCTTATTGAGGGTTAAAAATAAGGGGAGCATTGTGATAAAACAGAGGGAAAGGATGTCATGGGGGACAAGTCCAGGAAAATACATGAGGAAAAATAGGGGAGATGCTCCCCCTGATCCTTACACAAGCTATCTCTTCCATGCATGGAATAAAGAATTGACTGAAATTTCTTTTCTTTCCACCCTTTATGTCTCTAATTTCCATGGCACTTCCCCTTGTCTATGACTGATTTTCTTAATAATTTTGTTTCCAATTGATCTAGGGATTCAGAAATGACTAGAGTAACTTCTGTGTATTTTTAATGAAAGACCATTTTTTCACATTTTTCAGAGCAGAATTGAATAGTCAAATAGCTTTATAATAAGTAAATAAATGCTAATTGGCCAAAATTACTGGGGGTTTTTATGCCCTTGGTCTCTCTGTGGAAGATACTTTTAGAAGACATACTGCACAAAAGTCATTCCTGATTCATTTGTAACCAAGATTTACCCAAGTACAGCTGTTCAAACAAAATATTCTCCCCTATGGATGCCTGGGAAATGGAGAAAGATAATCAAATTAAAATTCCAAGAAGACACTCTTTTAATTGAATTCAGAAAAGCTTTATATATTATGCAAAACAATTATTAAATAAAAAAGAACTATCCCACAAGAATTAGACCACACTATTAGGATCATGAGTTTGTATATCAATATGACCTATATGACATGTTTAATGGGGGAAAACTTACAAATTCATCAGAAATCTAATGTAGAGATGAAAAAACCCACATGATTTGAATATCCATGGAAATTTGAATTTATAGTGCTAACACTTGGAAACCATTTAAGATTATTTGTGGAGCAGGAGCCTAGCATGGCCTGGACATAATTGTCTTTAAGAGCAGCTGATAAAGACCAGACAACACTGATTTACAATTTAAGGTCAGATTGGAAACAGCCTCATTCGAGGGGTGAAAAAGACACCCCAGTCTTAGAAAGTCAGTATCGTCCTGTCTCACTTAAAAGAAAAGAGATTACAGATCTAGGATCATATTCCCACTAGCTGAGGAGGCAAAGTTTAAAGTGAATCTGATATTATACCTAAAGGAAAAAGAATGAAAAGCAGCTAATATATGGGCACTGTCCCCCATCTGGAATTTGGCCTTTTCTCTCACAGACACAAACCTCTACTTTATCAAGAATATAACAAACCTCAAAAGCCTCTGAGGCAAAATAGAATCAACTCTGAAATATATGTGAGATCCTGTGCTATACGTATAGTAATCAGTGCCCAATAATTATTTGTTCAATTAAGACTCCCCAAAACAAAGCCGCTTTGGTCCACAGCAAACAAATGTTTTTTTTCTGGAGATAGAGAAAATAGAATAAGGGAGTGGGGGAAGGAAGGAGACAAGGGTCCATCCATAAACATTCACCTGCATTTAAACTTTCACCATTGTTCACATGCTATAAGCATCTGGAAAAATCATCTGTATGAAGGCAGGTTATTGTGGGGGTTGCTTTAGCTTGGCTAAAATGGCTTGTCAGGTACTAACAAGGGACCCTGGAACCAGTCTGTGACACAGGATGCAATTTGCCTGCATTGTGTGAGAGCACTGCCAGGCTGCTACCACCATGCTTAGCCCCAACAGCTGCTACATGACCTACTTCTAGGCTTTAATTGTTCATCTAGGCTCCTCTTCTCTTTATGCCTCTGCCCTCTCTTCTCCTGATACAGGTTGATTTCATGTAGCATCAGGTTATACTTGACAACCACAATGGCCCAGTTTCCTCTATCCACCACCAGCTTTCTAATAACAAAATGAAAATGGTGTCCCTTGTCCCATGTTAATTGCAAAATTTTGAGCTTCAGTGGAGCTATTGTGGACCATCTGCAGTTTATGGAAAGCTGCTTGAGCAGTCCTTAAGCTATATGCTTTTACAATCGTACAATGGATCCATGACCTTGACATTGTGGATATTATCTCCATTGGGATATATCCCCAACCTTTCCCTATCTTATCGCCCTGCACAACCCTTGTGAGGATTTTTTTTTTCTGTAAATCTTCCCCATAGAAATTCTACAGTGTTAAAAGGCTTCCTTCTTCCTCTATTTCTTTTCATATAGAGCAGGTGCCCATTCCCCTCTTCCTTAGCACAATGAATTGTGCTATCATGTGAGGGCCTGGGGAGTTGGGGAGCTCTGTTGGGC
This sequence comes from Monodelphis domestica, assembly GCF_027887165.1. Taxonomy (NCBI): domain Eukaryota; kingdom Metazoa; phylum Chordata; class Mammalia; order Didelphimorphia; family Didelphidae; genus Monodelphis; species Monodelphis domestica. The sequence goes on along the minus strand of NC_077229.1, from coordinate 218,434,019 downwards.
TCATCACCATGAGCTCCTAATGGGCTAAAACCAGTCCATCCCAAGTTTCCATGTGTTCACTAAGAATTGTGACTGGGCATAGGGTAGGAGTTGGGGAAGTGACCACACGCTACATAATTAAAAGAAACAGATAAGTTCCCCAATATATCCCACAGATCCTGATGCAAGTATTGGGGGGCAGGGCTACCTTATTTTCCCAACTTCTATTCCCATCTAAGATGCCCTAAAGGTCTAATCTAGTGAGCTGCCCAAGCAACTACATGTTCTATATATTTTTCATCCTCTTTGTTTTTCCAGAGGAGTCAGACAAACTCAGTGAGGTAGTTTTCACTGAGGTCAATTTGAAATTTTAAGATCTACTTTATTTTTCTCTCATGAATCAGTTTTAATAGAATTTAGGGATGAAATTTAGAGACCACCTCTAGTCCAACATATTTATTTTAAAGATGTAGCAAATTAAACACAGAGAGATTAAGTAAGTGACTTGCCCACATTGAAACAGCTAGTATAAGTCACAGATAATTGCCTAAATTTATTCAGGTTGTGATTAGTCCTGGATGTTTATGTTTATCCCACGTGTTCAGTGCAAGGTGTCATTTGCAATGTGCTGTCACTTACTTAAACCCATCACATGTCTTTCCCTTGCCCTCTGGGTTACTTGCAATTTTGATTCTTCTGAAATTCATGGCATGCCATGATTTATAACCAATAAAATCAGCAGGAGTGTGCTGGTGTTAAAAATATGGGCTTTTGCAACAGCAAGCAGATTAAAATAATTGAATGCTCTAAGCACTACAAAATTTCCCCATAGAGATCCAGTCCAATCTTCTCCTTTTCAATTGTAGGACTACCTTATTTTCCCAACTTCTATTCCCATCTAAGACGCCCTAAAGGACTAATTTAGTGAGTTGCCCAAGCAACTACATGTTCTAATACAGGCAATATGTGTTTTTCATCCTCTTTGTTTTTCCAATGGAGTCAGACAAACTCAGTGAGGTAGCTTTCACTGAGGTCAATTTGAAGTTCTCAGAAAGTCAATGCAATTAGTGCAACTAAAAGTATTCAAAGAACATCATTGATGTGAAATCTTTCTATTATTATTATTATTAAGACTGTGTAGGGCTTCCTTCAAGATACCAGCAGAAACCTTATGTGAATAAATGTCTCCCTATTTTATGCCTCACTTGATGCTGACACAAAGTGAACAGCACCATAAAATCGTCTATGATTTTAAAATATATGTAGGAGACATTTTCTTTGAAGAAAAAATTTAAGTGTGTATTTTGTTCTATCAAGTGAAATGCTTTTTTAAAAAAAATTATCAACTGACAAAAGAAAAGGTGGGAGTTTATACTGTCTACACCTCTCAGTCAGTATAACTCTGAAGGTGTGGTCTAGTCTAGAAAATCCTTTGAAAAAGCCTCTGTATTTCATTATCATATTTTTCAGTGATATTTTTGAAAGCATATGTAGATGGTTCTCATTAAGAATTGGTAGAAACATGCTTATTTGCCAATAATGTGAATATTTACAAGGAAAATTATGTCACAACCAAATAATTGAGATGATAAATGAGTTTTACAAGGCTGAAGGAGACACAATAACCACCCCCTTTGTGGGTTTTATTTACTAGCTATAAAACTCAATTAAAAATAATAAAATAGAAACTCAATTTTAATAACCAAAAGCTTAACAAAAATTTGGGAATTAAACTACTTAAAAATAAATATTACCTCTTTGAGGGCAACTATAAAACCATAATGATTGAAATAAAGACCTAAATAACTGTTAGGCAATTAAATGTTTTGGGATGAATCAAATTAATAGAGTAAAAAATGTGATAACTCCCCAAAGTGACCTACATAGTTAATGCAATGCCAAACCAAATAATTTCAAGAAATTTCTTCATAGAAATGAATAAAATTATAATGAAATTTATATGAAAAAAGGAAATGAACAAACATATCAAGAGGTATACAAAAAGTGATATAGATAAACATTCTCTCAGGCTTTAAAACATTATAAAAGAATTGTCTTTAAAATTAAAAGTTACTAGGGAGGACAAAAATAAAGAAAAAAGACAAAATCAAAAGAAACAGAGATACTAGATAATGAATGAAATACATACAAAAGATTCCTGCTTAATAAAATATTTAAAAATTAATTATATAAAGGATTTTTAAGCTAATATACTTGAGACAAAAGAGGTGAAACAGTGGATAGTGTCAGACCTGACTTCAGATACTTACTTGCTGTAGTAAACAAGTCACTTAACCTCTGTTTCCCTCAGTTTCCCCATCTGTAAAATGAGGGTAATAATAGCACATGTTTCCCAAAGTGAAGAATAAATGAGATAACAATTATAAAGTGTTTGGTATAGTATCTGGCACATGTCCTATATAAATGTCAGCTATTATGATTATTGGAGAAAATTGTTTATTAATTTGGCTAGAAATGAATTTAGACTCTCATTTCATAACATACATTTCAGTAGATTCCATTTAGATGAAAGACAAACAAAAAAGGAACCAGAAAATGAAATGACTGAATGTTCTCAGTTGTAGAAGGTAAAGTACCTTTGATCTATTACCAATTAAAAGGAGATATGAAGATTAGGAGAGATGTGTGTGATTACATTAAAATTAAAAAATACACACAATAAAACAATATAAAAATAAAAGATTGAGGAAATAATGACAAACCTAACAGAAAAAAAAAAACTTGACATCTAAAATATATAAGGAGCTTTTGAAATTTTACAAAGATAAATTCTAGTCCCCAATAGACAAATGGAAGGTTTTCAAACAATGAAATAAAAGTTATTAAAAATCAATTTAAAATGTTTAATTGCCATAACCAAAGAGATGGAAAATGAAGCATCGTTTCAGAGATATCAAATTAACACAAGTAGGGAACAGCTATGTGGCTCAGTGGATTGAGAGCCAGACCTGGAGATGGGAGGTACCAGATTTAAATTTGACCTCCGATACCTTCTAGCTGTGTGACCCTGGGCAAGTCACTTAACCCCCACTTCCTAGCCTTTACTGCTCTCTGTTCTGCCTTGGAACTAATACCCAGTATCAATTCTAAGATGGAAGGTAAGGGTTTAAAAAATTAGCACAAGTAGTTAAAAGCAATAAAACAGCATTAGTACATTTAAAGAAAATGAAAAGTTCTATGACATAGTGAAAAGAATAATGTACCTGGAATCAAGAGACACGAGTTCCAATCCTATCTCTGACATATGTTACTTCTATGACTTTAGATAAATCATTGAGTCTCATTTTTCTCATCTATGAAATTATTGGTTTGGAAGAGATGGCCTCAGAGCCAGCTTCCAGCTCTAGATATATATTCCTATGAATCACCTTTTTTTGGAAAACAATCTAACAGAATAAAGTAAAAATTTCAAAAATAATTATGCCCTTTGACCCAAGAGTAGATACCCTGAAAGTATTAGCAGAAAATAAACCATAAGGAAGGGCAGGAGGATTTTTGAAATATTTTATAATGGCATTATTTGTAATTGAATATAGAAAAAAAAAACACATACTTTTGACCCAGATACCACTATGCCTCAGTGATAAAAGAAAGAGAAACAGTATCCATGAGTACAAAAATATTTATGCCAACTCTTTTTGTGTAATGAAGGCCTATAAACAAAGTGAGTTGCCTATCAATTGTGGAATGGTTGAACGAATTATAGTATAGAAGTGTAATGGAATATTATTGTGCAGTTAGAAGTGATAAAAACAAAAACAAGACCTGCATGAACTGATACAGAAACAAGCAGAATTAGAACAAGTATGTACAATAAAAATAACAGTAAAGAAAAACTATCTTGCTAGACTTAAGAACTCTAATTCAATGATCAATCATGATTTTGATGACCCCTGATGACATTACCTACATCCTGACAGAGGTATAAAATGAAGCATATATTTTTGATATGACCAATATGTGGATTTGTTTTATTTGACTGGAGTTATTGCAAAGCCAATTCATCCCCCCCTTTTTTTCCCTCAAAGAGGGCACTGGGAAAGGGAAGCTATAGACAACTATTAAAAACAAAGGAAACAAAAGAGAGAAGTTGAAGCATTTTTAAAATGGACAGAAAAGAAACAGAAGGAACATGAAAAGAAAAAAATAAGTAGGCAGAAAAGCTTTGAGAATAATATTAAATTTATCATATACTTTTTCTTTAAAAAGCAAGCTATAAGAACAAGGGATTCATAATTTCATGTAAAATCTATACTTTTTATATATAAAATGTTCATTTTGGGGAGGACATTGTTTATAATACTTTTTAAAAATTTGTCATCTGATCTCTTTATAGTTATATAATCAAATTATATTCTTATCAGGCCCCCAAATGTTAAAATGGTATAAAAATACACTAAATGCTTACTATATAGTGTTTACAAGGAGAATAACACTTTGCCAGCAGATAAAACATCTATTTTAATGGGTTTGAAAGAATAGCAAATACAAACAAGAAGTTTATTTCTCTAGAAAATGTATCTGTAGTTTCTCTTAATTGATTGTCTTGCTATACAAAAAATCCTTTTAATTTCAGTAATGATTGGTTGCCATAGATTAAGAGAAATTTGGGTTACGTTAAATTGTTTTTGTTTCACAAAAAAATAAGGATTTCTCTATTTCCAATAATTCCTAAGCAGAGATAATTTTTGGTTACTCTAGTCAGTTATAGATATAGTCCTATATGCCTACAAGAGTTTGAATTTGTTTATTCTTTCATTTTAGATACTCTAGTAGGTTGTTGGGGTTTTTTTTAAGTTTTGTTTTTAACTGAGGGCATGCTGATTCTATCTCT